>NC_056744.1:1652452398-1652482398 GCF_019279795.1 Protopterus annectens
ATAATTGAAAATCAAGATCCCGGGCTAGCTACAAGATGGGCAAATCCCTATGAGGGTGGACTCTTGACTGCAGATGCATACCTCTCGGACATCTACAGTTATGGTAGGTACAAAACTGTACTATGTCCTTCAAGGATGCATCTGCAGTCCCAACATATGGGTAGAATACCATAGCCAAACTGGGGAGGAGGCACCAAGATGATTATGAGGTAGTTAAGATCCTTGCAAAACAGCAGTTGCAAACCTGCTCGGGATCTGGAGTATAAAGGTAGATTATAATGCTTGGCAATGTATGCACGGAGCTCCAAGTAGCAGCTTCTAAAATGTCTTTGGTAGCCACTGTGAAGAAAGCTGTAGTAGTGGCTGTAGCCCTTGTGCAGTGAGGTCTGATGTTTCCTCGAGTTGTCTTTCCATGAAAAGAGTAACAAAATCTAATGCAATTTCCTATCCATTTTGAGAATGTCTGTTTTGAAATTGCTTTTCCTTCCATTCCTGTTGCATATGCTACCAGAAGCTGGTCAGTTTTTCTATTGTTCTTGGTTCTGTCCAGATAGTAGCTTAATTGCTCAGCACATCCAAGGTATGTAGTAGTCTTTCCTGTTCTGTGGGTTGGGAAGAATGTTGGTAGGTGGATTGTTTGGTTCAATGATACCCTGGAGACCACCTTTGGCATAAAAGTAGGGTTAGTTCTCAAGGACACTCTATCCTGATGGAAGATACAGAAGGGCTGTACTGCCATTAATGCCTGTAATTCAGAAACCCTTCTTGTTGAAGTGATTGCAAGCAGGAAAGCAGTTTTCCAAGATAAGAACTGTAATTCTGCTGTTGCTGCTGGTTCGAAGGGGAAGTGTTAACTTTTCCAGCACAAAGTTAAGGTCCCATGTAGGCAAAAGTGGCTTCCTTGGAGGCTTTACATTTTTAATTCCTCTCAGAAACTGCCTGAGTAGAGGATGAGAGAAGACTGAGGATCCATGTTGTATTCTGCTGAAATTGCTGATGCATGAATCTTAATGGAGGAGTAAGACAGGCCATTGTGAAAAGTTCTGCTAAATATTCCAGGATGTTAGCTATGTTTGCTAATGATACATTTTCTCCTTTTGCTGCACTCCAAATGAGGTATCTTTTCCATTTGGCTGAATAAGTCTTCCTTGTGGAGGGTCTGCGAGCCTCCAGGATAATGTCTTTAACCCTCTGAGATAAATCTGGGTTATTTTGTTTTATGCAATATTCCAAGCAGCTAGCTGCAGTGTTTTCAAGTTTGGATGTAGGATCTCAGTTGTTCTGTGTTAGCAGTAAAGGAACTAGAGGTAGAGGCCATGCGTGTGTCCGAGACATACTCCTCAGTAGCGGGTACCAATGCTGCCTCTGCCAGTCTGGAGCTATCAGGATGATTTTTGGGTGATCTTCTTTGATCTTCAGTAGCACTTTGTGCATCAAAGGAAGAGGTGGGAATGCATATGCTGTCAGGTTTTCCCAACTGAAGGAGAGGGAGTTCACCTTCCAAGCAAGTGGGTGGTATGTCCTTGTGCAGAATTTCCTCAATTGGTGGTTGTGTGGGGATGCGAACAGGTCTATTTCTGGTAGTCCCCATTTCTTTGTAATGGATTTGAAGATGTCTGGATGCAGCATCCATTCGCGGGCATCCGTGGTAGTTCTGCTTAAGGTGTCTGCTAGTATATTTTCTTTTCCTGGCACAAATATGGCCTGGAGCTGAATGTTGAGGTTCAGGGCCACATTCCACAGGTCCATTGCCATCCGGCATAGAGGATATGAGTGTGTGCCTCCGTGTTTGTTGATATACCACATGACTGTGGTGTTGTCCGTCCTTATCAGCAAATGACCCTGTTGAAGAAACGGTCTGAATGTCTGAATTGCCTGTTTCACTGCCAGCATCTCTTTTTGATTTATGTGTAGGTTCAGCTGGTCTTGTGTCCATAGGCCTTGTATACACTTGTCCACCATGTGTGCCCCTCAGCCTAGGTCTGAGGCGTCCGTGGTGATAGTCTGGTTTGGGTGAGGTTTGTGGAAGGGCAGTCCTCTGTTCAACTGACAGGCCTGAGCCCACCACAGGAATTCTTGCTTCAGGCATGGAATTATTGGAATCTGGGCTTCTAGACTGTGCTTGTGTTGAGACCATATATTCCTTAGGTACCATTGCAACTTCCTCATATGCAGCCTGGCATGTGGAATCAATATTATGCAGGATGCCATGTAACCCAGGGCTTGCAGGACTTTCCTTGCTGTAAGCTGGTTCTGTGTTGTTAATGCCATGAAATAGAGTGGTAGTTGCTTTTGCTTTTCTGCTGTGAGAAATGCCATCTGATTTGAAATGTCCAGTTCTGCACCCAAGAATGTTATCCTTTGGGATGGTACCAGCCTTGACTTTTTCATGTTGACTGTGTATCCCAGGGCTTGCAGTAGTTGTATAACCTTTTCCAAATCTTTTGTTATTTTGGTCTTGTTGACCGCTTGTATTAGGCAGTCGTCCAGGTATGGATAAATCTGAATTCCCTGAAGCCAGCAATGAGCAATTACTGATGCCAGGCATTTCGTGAATACTCTGGGTGCAGTAGATAAGCCAAAGGGCAATGCTGAGAATTGATAATGCTCTGATCCTGCAAGAAATCCGAGGTATCTTCTGCAATCTGGTCGTATAGGGACGTGCAGGTATGCCTCCTTGAGATCTAGAGTCACCAGCCAAGACTCCTTGCCCAGCATGGGAAGAAGTTGCTGTAGGGTCAGCATTTTGAATTTTGGAACAATGAGATATGTGTTCAGAGCGGACAGGTCGAGAATAGTCCTCCATTGGTTTTCTTTTCTTGGTACCAGGAAAAGTCTGAGTAAAATCCTTGTCCTGTTCCATAGGCGGTACCTTTTCTATAGCTCTCATCCTTAGTAAGTGGTTGATTTGTCCTAGAGCGTTTGTTATTTGGTTTGGAGGTAGGTTTGGCATTCCTCTTTTGGTAGAGTGTGGAAGTGAAACCTGTAGCCTTTGTCTATTGTCTGTAAAATCCATTTGTCTCCTGTAATGTAATGCCAGTTTACGGAAAATAAGGCTAGCTTCCGCCTAAGGGTGCTTCCAGTTGTTCCTGGTAGGCGGTATCAGAGTCAAGTCATTGTGTCTGTCCTGTGGAAGTGGTAGTAGCTGGATCTGTGGCAGTACTTCTCTGGTTGTTAGGCTGCCACTGATGTCCCCTGTAGGCACCTCTGGATTGACCTCTGCCTCTTGGGAGCCTATTTCTGCCTCTCTGTGCTCTGGAGGTGTCTGGAAAGGACCAATTCTTCGAAGGCCAATTTCTACTAAACCTCGGAGGCTGGACCTGTAAGAAATCCTTGACTGTTTGGACAGATTTTGCTTTTTCTTCCACCTTCTTTAGCACTTGCTGTGCAGGGGCGCCAAACAAACTTTGTTTCTCCATGGGAGCATCTAGGAGCTTTGACTTTACATGGTCTGGTAAGGATTGCTCTTTTAACCATGCATGCCTTCTGATCACTGTTCCAGTCATAGCTGATCTAAAGGAAGCCTCCAGTGCATCATAGCCGCATTTTAAGGAATGATTACTGACCTGCTGAGTGTTATGTACAAAATCCTGAAGGGACTTACGGTCTATAGGTTCAGGAGAGGACAGTTTTTATTTAGCTGGTCTAACAAAAATTCCTGATACTGAATCATGTGGAATTGACAGTTTAAGGCCCTAGCCGAAAGAGTAGCAGAAGTATAAACTTTTACCCCATCTCTAATGCTCTAGATTCTCTTTCAGAGGGAGGGGTTTTTGGCAGAGGCAGCTGCTACAGCTTTGGGGCCCTGTGAAATGGTTTCCAGGATCTGCAATAGGAGCCTTATACAAGTGAAAGTGTGTCCGGGACCCTGTAATAGCTGTCGGGCTTAGCAGGGCCGGGGAAGAGATTCAGGGGCAGTACAGGCATCATTAAATGCATCATCCACAACTGTTAGTACTGGAGGAATGGCTAAAGGCCTATGCTGTGGTAAATGTAAAAAGCTCCTTAGCCTTTTCCTTGAATCTGAAAAATCCTGGCCCTGCCATTGAAATTGCTCTCTCATAGCATGTAAGGTTTCCTCAAAAGAAAATTCCTCAGGAGGAGAGGCAGAAGGAATGGAGTCTTCTGCATCAGAATCCTCATATGGAGAATAAGGGCCTTCTGGAGGATTTGAGTTTTCTGAATCATCAGAGGAATAGTCTGTAGAAACTGGATCCGGAGGCTCTGCTCTAGGCCTCTTCTCTGGAGGGGGTTGAGAGGCCCTGTCTGGGTGAGGTTGGGATCCCCGGATCAAAGAAATGAGATCCTCAGCCAGGCTGAGCATTTGGGAACTAGTGTGAGGGGGTTTTAGCAGGCAAGGCCTTAGAAGATTTAGCTGCTTTAGCCCTAGAAAAAGCCTTGATAGACATAGATGCAGGGGCCTAGCAGCCCACGCAGGAGTAGATATGTCTAAAGGAATAGTATCTGATAAATCCTGGGTGCCTGCTACAGCAGGAGAAATTTCAGTAGCAGATTCAGCCATGCTGAGTGAGGCCTCCGCTGTCGGAGGTATGCTTCGTCAAGGAAGAACCGAGGACTCGGTTTCAGCCGAAACCGAGACACTCGCGGTTGGCTTAACCGTGGTTTCGGCCGAAACTGCGGACCACGAGTGTCGGTCCTTTTCCTTACGCTTTTTAGCTAATTGTGAAGTCGGAGTCTCCGACGGGCATTTTGTAAGCAAAAGTGGGACCAAAAAACTCCTCTGCAAACTCCGACCGACGTCTATGTCCGGCCGGTTGAAGGAAGCACAGGCTAGACAAGCTGATACGTCGTGGTCTGGGCCTAAGCAAGGAAGGCAGTAAGAGTGGAAATCCTTATGAGGTATTTGTTTCACAAGTTAAACAATTATTTACTTTTTTCTGACATCGGCTGAGGCAAGAAAGAGCCCCCAACGGGGTACTTAGCTTTTTAGAAGTCTTCGGTAGTAGAAATCTCTGGATCTGACTGACCGGCACTTGCGAACAGCTTCTGCTTTGGGCACCGCGCGGCAAGAAAGACGGAGGAAAATGGCGTCGGCTGATGCCTTTATACCCAATTCACAGCAGCTATGACGTCGGGTGAAGTGCGACATCAGCCGAGGGCAGACCCACACTTTGAACTGCCGATCAAGGGCTGCCTGAGGCAGGACAACCCATGTGTTAGGACTGCAGATGCATCCTTGAAGGACATCCACATTGCAAAGTATGTTATCCAACTTGTTCAGCAGAACGCATCAAGTCCTGTAAATCTTTATTTTCCACACAGGAATCAACATAATTTTCTGTTTAAGCAGTCCAATGATATGTTGCTGATATTTTAACATAAGAAATTGGCAGTTTAAAGCTCTGATTGCCAAGGTTGCTGAAGTATAAACCTTTTTGCCCCATCTATCCAGCGCCTTGGAGTCTCTATCAGAAGGGGTAGGATTTTTAGCAGTAAAAGCCTTAATGCCCTTGGGCCCCTGAGAAACAGTCTCTGGATCTGCAACAGGATTTTTGAAAAGGAACTAGTGGGACTCAGGAACCCTGTACTATCACAGTCAGGCTCACTAGGAGCAGGAGGCAGGGAATCAGGGGCCAAACTTGATTCAGAGAAAACATCAACAATGTCTAGTACAGGAGAAATAGCCAAAGGCCTATGCTGAGGTAGAAGGAAATCCCTAAGCCTCTTTTTTGAATCAGAAAATTCCTGGCTTTCCCAGTGAAAATGCTTTCATAAAGTATGTAAGGTTTACCCAAAAGAAAAACCCTCAGGAGGGGAATAGAATTCCTCTGCATCAGAATCCTCATAAGTAGGCAAGGACAAATCCAGGTCGTCAGAAGAAACAGAATCCTGATCAGAAGATTCATAATCAAGTTCAGCCCTAGGCCTCGGGGGGGGGGGGGGGTTGACTACCCTGATTAGAGTTATTAGATCTTCAGCCGTTTTTATCATTTGTTTTTTAGGCATAGGGGCCTGAGCATGTGGCCTGAGCATCGTTTTTTTTAGACATAGATCGAGATTTAGGCCTTAGTAATGAAGGCGGCGTTGATTTAATATGCAAGACCGTAGGCCTGAATACACCCTCAGAAGCCGGTGCCTGCACAGTGGCTCCGGACATATCCAAGGTAGAGACATCCGCGGGTTCCATAGTTGAAGTCTCTCGCAGCATACCGGACTCCAACTGGGTCTCAGTAGAGGCCTGCGAATCAGAAGTAGTGGGTATCAGGGGCTGTGAAAGCACTGGCGAACTGGCAACTGGCTTAGAAGAGTCGTTGGCAGTTTTGAACCTCGGTGGCCTGTCTCTCTGTCTTTATCTTTGCATTTTTTCAGAATCCCGGTAGTCAGATGGCTAACAGATGACATTTCTGGATAAACAGAGAACCAAAATATTTAGAGGCAAAAAATATACCAACGAAGGATAGTGCGCTGATGAAATAAAGTACAAAACAGACAGCAAGGTATGTCGTGGTCAGAGCCGAGGCACGGAATACAGTACGAATGGAAATCTGAGGTATTTGCTTTCCACAAGTAATGCAATGAACTTTTACTGACACCAGAAAAGAGCAAGAAAAAGTTTCCCCAACGGGGTACTTAGCTTTAAATTTAAGACTGGTTCTGAAACTCGAAAACGAAAATTTCAGGAGTCAGCCGACCGGCACTTGCGAACTGCTTCTGCTTCGGGCACTGCACGGCAAGAAAGACTGATGTAATGGTGTCAGCCACATATTTTATACCCCTGACGACCTGACGTCATGGAAGGGACAGCAACTGACGCAGAACCCAAGACTTTGTTAATCAGGCCGACTGAGGGCAACCTGCAAGCAGATTACCAAAATGTAATGACTGCAAAGTACAGTTGTGTACACCTACCATAAATGTAGATGTTAGAGTGTCTTCACGGTTGCAGTTATGACTGTAGGGTTCTCCCCTGCCGGCAGGCAGCCCTCAGTCGGCCAGAATCCCAAAGTCTGGGTCCGGCGTCGGCTGTTCAACCCTGCTCCCTGACGTCAGAGCGCCAGGAGTATAAAGCTGACGGCCGATGCCATCTTCTCCAGTTTTTCTTGCCCCAGATGTCAGGAGTACCAAAATGAAAATGGTCCCAAAACCTTTGCAAATACACCTCAGAAGAATGGTGAAAAAAGAGGGGACAGGAGGGAGGGAAACCCAGACTGCAACAGTGAAGACACTCGAACATCTACATTTATGGTAGGTGTACACAACTGTGCTATGTTCATCATGTTTCACTGTTGCAGTCATGACTGTAGGGTAGAATCCCAAAGCTGAAAGAAAGGGAGGTGGTCATAAAGAAGAAGGGCTAAAAGGCCCTGCAAGACTGCAGAGGCAAAGCCTGCCCTAGACTTAGAGTAGAGAGGCAAATTGTAGTGCTTAGAGAAAGTATGCACCGAACTCCAAGTTGCAGCTTCCAAAATGTCCTTGGTAGGAACTCCTGAGGAAGGCTGCAGAAGTGGCAGCAGCTCTGGTGGAATGAGTCCGTATGCTCCCTGGGATTTGCTTTCCATGGTGTGAATAACAAAATCCGATTCCATGAGCAATCCATTTAGAAATGGTTTGTTTAGAAATGGCTTTACCTTGGGAACTTGAAGCATAAGAAACAAACAATTGTTCTGATTTTCTGATGTCCTTGGTTCTGTTCAGGTAAAAACGTAGCTGTCGATGTACATCCAAGGAATGTAAGATCCTTTCCCCTTTATTTTGAGGAGTGGGGAAAAAGACTGGCAAGTGGATAGTTTGATTTAAAGCCACTTTGGAAACCACCTTAGGCATGAAGGTCGGATTAGTCCTAAAAGATACCCTGTCTTGATGAAAAATAATATAAGGTTCCACCGCCATAAGAGCTTGCAACTCTGAAACTCTCCTGGCAGAGGTTAGTGCCAACAGGATAGCTGTCTTCCAAGATAAAAACTTGATGTCAGCAGAAGCGGCAGGCTCAAAAGGAGGCAAGGTTAGTTTTTCCAAAACATAATTGAGATCCCAAGCAGGAATAGGAGGAGATCTAGGAGGTCTTAAGTTCTTAGCTCCTCTGAGGAACTGTCTCATGAGCTGGTGGGAAAAGATGGGAGGGTCTGAATTATAATGAGCAGAAATAGCAGAAGCATGGATCTTAATGGAAGAGAAAGAGAAACCCTTATGTAAGAGATCCGTCAAGTAAAGTAGAATTAAAGTAATGTTAGGAAGAAGGGGATCAGAATCCTGAGCCTGCATCCAGGAACAAAATCTTTTCCATTTTCCTGCACAAGATTTCCTAGTGCTAGGACGTCTGGCTTCTAAAATGACATCCATAACCTGCTTAGGTAGGAAAGAAGAAACCAAAGGCCCTGGATTAACCAGGCTGCCAAGCTGAGAGTTCTGACATGAGAGTGTAGAACCTGACCCTGATGTTGGGACAGAAGGTTCGGAGACGGAGGTAAAATCCAAGGGGGCTCCAGGCATAGGTTTATTATAGTTGGATACCAAAACTGCCGAGGCCAATTCGGAGCCAACAAGATTATCATCTTGGGTTTGTCCTGTTTTATCTTCAATAAAACTCGTGGAAGAAGAGGTAGAGGCGGAAAGCCATATCCCGAGAGGTTCCTCCAACTGAATGACAGGGCATCCACTTTCCAAGCCTCTCTGTGGAATGTCCTGGTGCAAAAATACTGTAGCTGATGATTTAGATGGGATGCAATGAGATCTAAGTGAGGACATCCCCATACTGCTGTTATCATCCTGAATATTTTGGTGTCCAGCATCCACTAGTGTGGATCCGAAAGGTTTCTGCTCAAACTGTCTGCCAGTAAGTTTTGTTTCCCTGGTAAAAACTGAGCTTGAAGATCCAGATTGCAAGCTAGAGCTGTGTTCCATAAATCCATGGCTACTCTGCAAAGGGGGTAGGAATGAGATCCCCCTTGCTTGTTTATGTACCACACAACTGTGGTGTTGTCTGTCCGTATTAGTAATTGTCCTGGTTGTAAGAGATTCCTGAAGGCCAATAGAGCTTTCTGAACAGCTAACATTTCCTTTAAGTTGATATGCAGGTGCTTCTGATCCTTTGTCCAAAGTCCCTGCAGACAATTGCCCTGAAAATGGGTTCCTCAAGCATAATCCGAGGCATCCGTGATTAGAATCTGAGAGGGAGGAGGTAGACGGAAGGGCTTCCTTTTGTTTAGAGCACATGCCCTGGACCACCAAAGAAATTCCTTTTGAAGGCAAGGAAGGACAGGAATCAGTATGTCCAAACTTTGGTAATGCTGAGACCATACACTTTTTAGGTATCACTGTATTTTCCTCGTGTAGTCTTGCATATGGTACGAGAAGGATGCAGGAGGCCATGTAACCCAAAGCCTGCAGGAATTTCCTTGCAGATAAATGGGTTAGAGTTGCCAAGGCTTTGAAAGTTGATGCCGGCTGTGATTGTTTTTCGGATGTCAGAAATGCCATCTGGGTTGTAGTGTTTAGAAGAGCACCCAGAAAAGTTACCTGTTGTGATGGTGTCAAATTTGACTTTTTTATGTTTACAGAGAATCCCAGGAATTTGAGGAGGTTTTGTACAAAGTCTAGATGCTGGAGTAAGACATCCTTGCTGTCTGCCTGAATTAGACAATCGTCCAGATAAGGGTAAATTTGAATTCCCTTGAGTCTGCAGTAAGCTACTACTGGAGCCAGGCATTTGGTGAAGACCCTGGGCGCAGTAGACAATCCAAAGGGCAGCGCAGAGAGTTGAAAGTGCCTCGATCAGGCCTTGAACTTGATGTATTTTCTGCGATCCTGCCTGATGGGAATGTGTAAATATGCCTCCTTTAAAACCAAAGTCACCATCCATGCATCTTTGGACAGCATTGGAAGTAACTGCTGTAGAGTAAGCATCTTGAATTTTGGAATCTCTAGAAAGGTGTTCAAGACCGACAGATCCAGAATGGGTCTCCATGAATTTTACTTTCTTGGGACTAGAAAGAGCCTTGAGTAAAACCCTTTTCCTATCTCTGAAAGAGGTACCAGTTCTATGGCATTCATAGCCAAAAGAGCTTCCACCTGGTTTAAGGCCTCCGTCCATTGATGTTTTGGAAGGTCTGGCCATCCGCTTGGCCTTGGCAAAGTATAAAAATGGAATTTGTAACCTCTTAAAATCACATCCAAAACCATTTGTCCTGGGTTATTTGAGTCCGTTTTTTCCTCCGAGGGGGGCTTCCAGGCAAGACATTCCTGCAGCCCAACAGAGGGAGTCATTGAGTTTGTTTCCTTTGAGACTGTGGCTTGTCCTCTCCTCCCCTAGGGGTAGAAGCAGTCCACTGCCTTGGTCTATAAGCAGCTTGTGTTTGAGGCCTCCCTCTGGAGCATCTATATCTACCCCTTTGAGGCCTGTCTGAAGAGGGAAAGGACCAGTTTTTTGATGGCCAATTCCTGCTAAATCTAGGAGGCTGTACTTGTAAGAAATCTTTAACTGTTTGCATGGATTTCGCCTTATCCTCCATCTTTTTAATCACCTCTTCAGCTTTAGATCCAAACAAAACATTATGCCGAACAGGAGCATCCAATAATTTAGCCTTTACTTGTTCAGGTAAATTTTGTTCCTTTAGCCATGCATGTCTTCTAATGACTGTGCCAGAGGCCGCAGCCCTACAAGAAGCCTCCAAGGCATCAAATCCACAGCGTAAAACATGCTTCCCAACTTGTTCAGTGGCATGCAATAAGTCATGTAATTCCTTATCCTCTGCACAGGCAGAAATGGAAGCAAATTTTTGTTTTAAGACAGACAAGAGAAATTGCTGATATTTAAGCATATGAAACTGACAGTTTAAAGCCCTAATGGACAAAGTAGCAGAAGTGTACACCTTTTTGCCCCATCTGTCCAAGGCTCGAGAATCCTTTTCAGAAGGAATAGGGTTTTTAGCAGTAGCGGCCTTAACACCCTTAGGACCCTGAGAAATGGTTTCAGGGTCAGCAGTAGGATTGTTGTATAAAAACTGATGGGAATCAGGAACCCTGTAGTACCTATCAGGCTTAACAGGAGCAGGAGGAAAAGAATCAGGGGTTAAATTAGCCTCTGAAAAGGCATCATCCACACAATATCCAAAACAGGAGGAATAGCCAGGGGTCTATGTTGGGGAAGAAGAAGAAAATCTCTCAGTCTTTTCTTGGATTCTGAATACTCCTGTCCCTCCCAGTGGAAATGTTCCCTCATTTCATGCAGAGTTTCCCCAAAAGAAAAATCCTCAGGAGAAGAAGCTGAAGGAATGGATTCTTCCGCATCAGAATCCTCATAAGGAGGAAAAGAATATTCCTGATCAGAAGAAGAAACTGAGGAAACAGAAGCCTGATCAGAGGAATCATAATAAACATCCTGCCTTGGCCTTTTGTCTGGAGGGGGATGAGAACCCCTAATCATTGTAAGTAAATCCTCCATCTTGAGTAACTGTTTCTGTGACTTGGGAGCCGGTTCAGAAGAGGCCTGTGTTGAAGTCTTTGATTTAGGAGTCTTTGCCTTTGTCTTTACTTGAAGCTGAGTAGGCCTGAAAACCCCTTCGGAAGCCGGTACCTGCACAGCGGCTCCGGACCCATCCAAAGGTCCTGCAACAGAGATATTTAAAGGCCTGGTTGGCACCTCATGAGAGTCCGTTTCAGCCGTCGGTTCTGAAATGGCCAACAGGGGCTGCAAAAGAGCCTCACTGATGACGGCCGAACCTGAAGCTGGCTACACATGTGTGTTATCAGATTTGGACCTCGGAGGCCTGTCTTTATCCTTGCGACGCTTGTGAACTCTGGTAGATGGAACCGTATCAGACGACATTTTGTAGTTAAACCGCCTACCGAAGTAATGAAAAGCAAAATCGTACCTTCGCTTAATTGTACGTTGATTGAATCTAGCACAAAACCGACAACTAGCTACGCCGTGGTCAGGGCCTACGTAAGGAATACAGTAAGAATGAAAATCCTTATGAGGTATTTGCTTCCCACATGAAATACAATTATTAACTTTTTCTGACATCGGAGAGGAGCAAGAAAAAAGTTTCCCCAACGGGGTACTTGGCTTTGAGTGGAGAAGAAAATCGTCGGACCGAAGTATGTAGAAATATTCATCAGGAGTCAACCGACCGGCACTTGCGAACATCACCGCACGGCAAGAAAGACTGGAGAAGATGGCGTCGGCTGTCAGCTTTATACTCCTGGCGCTCTGACATCAGGGAGCAGGGTTGAACAGCCGACGCCGGACCCAGACTTTAGGATTCTAGCCTACCGAGGGCTGCCTGCCGGTAGGGAAGAACCCTACAGTCATGACTGCAACAGTGAAACACGATGAACATCAGTGAAACACAAACATCCTACCGAGAGTCATGGGAAGCAGAATCCTCAGTTTCTACCTTTTCTTTTCAGAAAGCGCCTCAGAAACCTCTGCAATATTTATGTCTGGAAGAAAGTCCAAAATTAAATGTCCGGAGTAGAGTGTTTTGCCCACTTGCTAATTTATGGAGGAGTTTCTTTGACCTTGAATCCAAAGAGAGTGATCCCAAGGAATGTGACATTTAAAGAGAGGGCATCTTAAACCTCCCAGTAAAAGTCACAGAGATGCATCCAAGTTTGTCAGCATATAGCAATGCCAGACCCTGAAGCTCTCCAAGTGCCATCAGCCACATTTAACAGCATGAACACATTAGAAATGGATTGGATGGTGGACAGCTGCAAATTCACTGTTTTCCAAACCTCAGTATTGTAGGTACCAGAGAGAGACTTGATCCAGTCTCTAACAAATCATGTCAAGTGAGCTAGAAAATTCAGCACATGTAAATCAAAAAAGTCATTGAAGTTAAAGTCTGCTTTCCAAACTGTCCAAATCCCTAGACTATCACAGGGATGGACAGTAGAGCTCTCCTCCAATAGCTTCTTCTTTGTGGCTACAGCAACCACAAAAGATCTACAGTGGGACCTTTGCTCCAGTGAAGCCTACCCCTAGGAGTAACCAGGATTTTATTGGGCTTACTTGGAATCAGCTCTACACGTTTGTTTCCAAGTCCACTGAGACACCAAGTAAACGAAACCCAGGAACAGACTAAGTAAACGAAACCCAGGAACAGACTAAGTAAACGAAACCCAGGATAGACTAAGTAAACGAAACCCAGGATAGACTAAGTAAACGAAACCCAGGATAGACTAAGTAAACGAAACCCAGGATAGACTAAGTAAACGAAACCCAGGATAGACTAAGTAAACGAAACCCAGGAAACACCAAATCTATAAACTCATCAGCAGGAGGGACCACCCAGGAAATAGATTTGCCAGCACAAAAGCCTCATGGAATACACAATCCTCCTGGGAACGCATCAGTGGACCAATACCCTCGTCTCATCAGCTCCAGGAAGTCTCTACTGGAGACATCTTCCTAATGGTGATCCTAGGGAACCCTTCATTTACTTGAAATCAGTATCTTCAATGACAAACTCATGAGAAGAATCCAGATGCCTCTTACATATCCTCTTCCTATGCTCCTCCAAAGTGTGGGGGGGGCAGGGGTTGGGAAAAGGTTAGAAACAAAAGGGGAATTCACCTGGTGAGTATCCTCTAGACTTGGGGAATGTGACTGTCCCTGTCAAACAGGATGGGCAAGAAAGGCCAAATAATCCAAAGGAGGAATCAGGGTGGAACCAGGTCAGGGTGAAAGACCACCTCCACAGATCTACGGAGAACCATTTTGAAGACCTCAAAAGCCAAATCCAAAACAGATCACAGGGAATGGTCTCTAGGATCAGAAGAATCTGAAAGAGGAGCCTCTCTGGAAAAATCCAACTTGGCTCCCAGGCAGATACCAGCACTGAGCTATCCAGAGGCAAAGCATGCCAGAGGAGGTGATTGCTGTGACAGCTATGGAGTCTATCCTAACCCCCGGTCACTGACTCTGGCTCATCAGATCAGAGGCCCCTTGAGATCAGACAATGGAGTCAAGCAAGTAAGAGATAGTTAGGGGTCAGAGTTAAAACCTACATGGCTATCTGCTCCACTAAGGACACCCTACAGGAAACACTGCTCCCTGATCACTGTATCTGAAAATCGGCCCATAGAAGCAGCAAGGTAGGAGGGTCTTCAGGTCTGGGCACCTCTGGGGCAGGAGGTACAGGGAGGACTTGCCAGCTGGACCTGGGTCCTCAAATTTCCACATCATCCTGCTGGACAGACTCCTTGATGATTGAAAAAAACAGAAATATGACACTGGTGGTCTGCAGGACGAGTAAGAATCCTTCCTACAATATTAGCAGAACAGAGCAAGGAAATGGCAGGTTCCAGACAAAAACTTGGAAGAATATGTGATCACATTCAAACAAAGTCAAAAACAGAGTTCTGATCCAATAACAGCAGTGTTAACAGCCTGACCAGAAGGGACTAAAGGCTCAGATCATCTCTTTTGAGCCATTTTCTTTTCCTTCTCTTTTGGCATTTGTTTTTCTCCTTTTCTTTTAATGGTTTAGGCTTGTCCCCAGACTTATTACCAGAAGGGGAACACAGGCTAAAGCAGAAGTGGCTGGTTGTCTTGCTGTGGCAGGCAGAAAACCCTTCAAAACTAATTGATTGCACCTGTCCAAAAGGGTTCTAACCCCCAAAAGAAGCACAAGATGACCATTCCACATCCAAAAAGGGTCAATGCCAAACAGTATGCACATAGAGAACAGAGATCCTAAGGTGGGATCCTGTATCCACAAGCACTGCATTTTTTAAACTCCATTGCCTCAAGCATGGTGGGAGGCAAAATGGGTCAACGCAGCAAGAGGAAAAATGCACACAACCTTAAATAACCAGAAAAACAGGACTCCCATCACTAACCATTAGCACACTATCCCAAAAAATCCACAACAGAAAGGCTATTCAAAGACTTTTTTTTTAATATTTTTATACACATGGGGGGAGGGGCAAAAGGTGGAAAAGGTATAGCAGGGACACCTTTGTCAGAAATGTAACAATATATGGATAATTTTTGTATACAGGTGAAGATACTTAATTCCCCAAAAGTCTAGAATTAAGTAAGGACATCTAAAAAAAAGTATACAGCAGCACTGAGCCCAGAAGTCAAGGCCAAATCTACTGACAGCACATGAGACTGAAGTATTGTAGGAGGACTGGGATTATAGGTAGAGAAGAAAGAGCCTGAACTCTGGATCTGAGAGTCTAAAAAAGTTGCAGATGTCTAATCTGATATACCCATGAGTTGAGGTGGACAGAAAAGACATCGGACGGATCATTAAGTAAAACCCTATTCTTGCTCGTGTCTTTGGGAAAAGTTCTATGCTTTCCTGTTGAAATATGAGACACAGTAAGCAAATGACCAAGGGCTCTTATCCGGCCTGCATGCTTAACATTCCTATTGTAAGGCTTTGAACTGAAGCCAATCAGCATCCTTCTGCAATTAAGCCCAAAACCCATTCATCCATACAAGTGGAGAGCTTTTATCCCACACATAGGGGAGCTGTGGCAGTGAGTGGGGTTGGTTTGGAGTGTAATAGGTTATCTTTAGAGGCAGCAAAAGGTTCTTGAACTCCTTACCTCCCTCCAGCCTGCCATTTATTCTTTTAAGAATTTTTAAGAGTTTTTCCACCTTTTGGATGTTTATCTTTGTTTTTCTGCAGAAAGGTCACTTATCAGGACAATTTCTACAGTACTTAAGCAGAGTAGGACGAAATGAATGCTAGACTTACTTATCCCTTTTTTCTTCTAAGCTCTTAAAACACCTCAAGCTTAAGGAAGCAAATTGTTGTTATAGGGCTGCATTAACAAAATTGGCCTTTATTGTTTCACCTATGGGTTGTGTGTCAAGCCAAGCAAGTCTTAAATCTTGTGACAGAGGCAGCAGTTCTGTAGGTCATATCTGCAGCATCACAGACACACTTACAGCTATAACTGCCTGACTGAATGGACAGGGATAAGTGGAGTTAAAATTGATTTATAGTCCTCTTTAGCAAGGTCAAGTTCCATCATTAAGAATATGCTCCTGGAAATTCAAGATACGAGCCTTATAAAGACCATGTGGATGAGATACAAGCCTTCTTGCCAATTTGTTAGAGTGTTTCTTCCTTTGGGGGTGGGGGTTGGATTTGGTCTTGATCAATCACTGGATTTTTGTATTAAAAAAATGGAATGGAATGGAACCCATGAACCTGTTAAAAAATCTCTCTCTTTAGGGCCAAAGTTTTAGACTGCTTACTATTAATGACTCAAAGTTGTTCAGCAGTGCTCCCTGTAAAAAGGGGAACTGCCTCTGGCCTACAGGGAGGTCATAGCTTAATATAGTGTTAGTAGCTTTTTCTGAAGGAACTTCAAAAGTTTGCAGCCTGCCACTGAAAATGGTCCTTCATCCCCCCCCCCCCCATGAGGAAGCATCCACTGGGGAGTCTAGGGCCAACATATCCTCACTTTTATAGTAAGGCTACTGGTGGGGGCAAAATACTTACAAATGATAGTCAGTTATCTTTCTCCTCAGCAGTACCTGTTTTTATTTATTTTGTTATTAATCAGAATAGCCATAGTGCTGCCGCTATATTTTGCATGGTATTCATCAACAGCAACAGTATGGCTCGACTACCAGCCTTGTACGAGTCAAACCCCTCTGTGGTTATGAGAAACACTCTGAAGTGGTTGAAGAGCTTGGTGATGCATCTGACTGAGGTCATCCCAGGCCATGAGCTAAAGTGTTTAGAAGAGATTTGGCATTCAGATGGGTGTTTGCTTACATCGACAATCATGGGGTACAGGCAGCAGTCTTCTTTTATGAGATCTTTCTCTACCAGTATTGTGGAATAATCTGACAAGCTGGTCTGCCTTAAGCTTGGTCCAGAAGGGCTTTGTCAGGGAGTCTGCAATTCTATTCATGTCAGGCCCAGTGCCTGAACAAGTCCCTCCACAGTAATGGCTCCCCTCAGGCCAAGAAGATCCTGGGATGTCCACTGACTTCCCAAGCCTACTGAGAGACTTCCAATGCAAGGCAAGTGAACTACTGTCAGATGATATGGAGGGATGGCAAATGAGCACAGAGTTTCTTGCAGTTTCAATGTGTAAGCACTGTGCCTCTCCTAACATAGTCTTGAGTCTGAAGTCTTTGCAGATGTTGCACCAGGCAACATTATGGTGTGGACTCTGTAGTAACCTACACGGCGTGCCCATCCTTTACATGTGCATTTATTCTGATCAGCCAGCATCCCCTCCCCTCTTAATGGGCACATCCGAAACACATGAAAAATATTCAGCTGAAATTCAAGAACTACTGATGCACTCCCCCAAGTGTTATCTATTTGCTCTTCCACTCCTGACCTAGTCCAATAGATTGCAACAAACATCTGTATAACATACAGTACAAAAGAACTGAAGGCAGCCCAACCATATGTATCTCCCTTTTATAACGCATAATGAAAATGTGATGGGGGTGGAGGAGGAGCATCAGCTTGGAAACTGGATCTCTCTGGTGCAGTGAGAATCCTAGTTTTTTTTTTTTTGTTAATGAACACCAGCATTCACAGCATCAACAGACTGAATACTGAAAAAGGAACAAGTAAAACCACAATAAATCAAGCGCTTTCACCCAGGCTCTCCCAGGCTTTTTCAAGACAAGTTATAAGCCATTTTCTTTGACCTTTTATACAGGAAGGTTATGTGCAGTCATGTGATCAATTAAACATTTAATTATTTGTCAGAGTTAACTCTTAGTTTCCAGAAAAAATACTTTTTAAAAATCTCCTGTGTGCTGATTATGTTGAATACCTGAGTAAAGAACTACTAGATACTATCTGTATCATTACATTTTAAATGTTTTAAATATTTTTATACATTTGTTATATGAGATGAAATCTTACTGCAACGTAATAATTTGATTTATACATTATTATACTTAAAATGCAAATATGCAAACAACTTAAAGGTTTTCTAACCATTTAACACCGTAAACTAAACTATTGTTATATTGAAACTAAGAACTGTATGTTGCTAGTAGTTCTTTACTCAGGTATTCAACATAATCAGCACACAGGAGATTTTTAAAAAGTATTTTTTCTGGAAACAAAGAGTTAACTAACTGACAATTAAATAATTAATGTTTAATTGATCACATGACTACACATAACATTCCTGTATAAAAGGTCAAAGAAAATGGCTTGTAACTTGTCTTGAAAAAGCCTGGGAGAGCCTGGGTGAAAGCGCTTGATTTATTGTGGTTTTACTTGTTCTTTGCTGTTTTAAAGTTAAATCTAAAATTAAAGTTTTCAAAGTAAAGAAGGAGCCTGAAGTTCATGGATTTTATTGTCTACAATCAGTATTGTCCTTGGTTTGTCCTGTTTGATCTTTAAGTAGTACCATGGAGAGGAGAGACATTGGGGGAAGGCATAAACTTTCCAAGCTTGTTTGTGGGGAGCCCTTGTGTAGATTTTTTTCAACTGGTAGTTCTGGGGGGAGGCAAACAGGTCTATAACTGGGCTCCCCTCCATTTGTTTCTCAACATGTTAAATATTTTTGGTTCCAGATTCCACTTGTGTGGGTCCATGAGATTTCTGCTCAGGTCATCTGCCAGTGAGTTTAGCTTTCCTGGCAGGAACTGAGCCTGTAGGTGCACTTGGTAGCTCAAGGCTTTGTTCCACCAAGCCACGGCTAGTCTGCAGAGAGGGTACGAGTGGGTTCCCCCCCTGCTTGTTTATGTACCACATAACTGTGGTGTTGTGCGCCTTTACCAATAATTGTCCTGGAAGAATGCGGTCTTTGAAGGCCGTCAGGGAATTCTGTACAGCTAACATTTCTTTTTGGTCGATATGCAGGTGCATCTGTCTCTGGTTCCATTTGCCCTGAATGCACTGCCCTGCCAAGTGAGCCCCCCATGCATAGTCTGATGCATCTGTTAGGGTTTGGGCGGCAGGGGGTAGAGTGAAAGGGTGCCCCTTGTCGTGGTAGCAGGCCTCTGCCCAAAGGAACTGTCTTTATTCGAGTAATGATAGGAATCATTTATTTCGAGGTCCTGAGAATGTTGACACTACAGGCTTTTTAGATACCACTGTAGTTTCCTCATATGCAGTCTTGCATATGGAATTAGTAGAATGCAAGAGGCCATGAACCTCAGAGCTTGCAGAATTTTTCTTGCAGATAGCAGAGTCTTTGTGGCCAATAGTTTGAAGTAGGTTGTCAAACTTGTTTCTCTGGAGTGAGGAAAGCCATCTGGGAAGTTGTGTTCAAGCTTGCTCCCAGGAATACAATCTGTTGGCAGGGTACTTGGTGAGATTTCTTTTCATTTATTGTGTACCCCAGAGAGTTAAGAAGTTTCTTTACGAATGCCAGAGCAAAGCCTGGCTTTCTGCCTGAATCAGGCAATCGTCCAAGTATGGGTATATTTGAATTTTTCTCTGCCTGCAAAATGCAATGGCTGGAGCTAGACACTTTGTGAATACCCTGGGCGGAGTAGATAAACCAAAGGGAAGTGTAGAGAAAGTACAGTTTTGTACCTACCATAAATGTAGATGTTTGAGTGTTCACCCTGCTGCAGTCATCACACTTGGGTTATCCTGTCATCAGGCGGTCCCGCAGTCAGCCGGATTTCCAATGTCTTGGTCCGACGTCTGTTGCTGTCGCCTCATCCCTGACGTCAGAGCGCCAGGGGTACATATACTGCAACAGACGCCATTTTCTTCAGTTTTTCTTGCCCGTATGTCAGATGCCCCCAAAAAGGTGATCAGAATTAGTACCAAATGGTGTGAACACTGTACAAACACAAAATTCCTTCAGCTATAAGCAAATACATCAGTAAGGCATAGCAGAGATTTAGCCAGTAGATCAGAGGAGTTGGAGGGAGGGTAACCTGGACTGCAGCAGGGTGAACACTCGAACATCTACATTTATGGTAGGTACAAAACTGTACTATGTTCATAGTGTTACCCTGCTGCAGTCATCACACTTGGGTTGAGTCCCAAAGCTAAGGTAGGGTAGAGGTATCCTAGAGGATTAGTGGAGGCAATGAGGCCCTGCAGAACTGCAGTGGCGAAGCCCGCCCTGGACTTAGAATAAAGAGGCAAGTGATAGTGCTTGGTGAAGGTGTGTACAGAACTCCAAGTTGCAGCTTCTAAAATTTCCTTGGTAGGAACCCCCCCCCCCCCGAGAAAGGCTGTACAGGTAGCTGCTTCCCTGGTAGAGTGGGATCTAATGGTAGGAGGAACTGGTTTCCCATGATGGGTATAGCAGAACCGTATGCAATGGCCTATCCATTTAGAAATTGTTTGTTTGGATATAGCCCTCCCTTGAGAAGCTGTAGCATAGGATACAAAGAGTTGGCCAGTTTTTCTGAAAGCCTTAGTTTTGTCCAAGTAGTAACAAAGCTGCCTGTGAATATCCAAGGAATGCAAGAGTCTCTCACCTTTGTTCTGTGGATTGGGGAAGAAAGTGGGTAGGTGGATGGTTTGATTTAATGCTACACTGGAAACCACCTTAGGCATGAAGGAAGGATTAGTTCGTAGAGAAACTCTGTCTTGATGAAAAATGAGGAAAGGTTCCACTGCCATTAGTGCCTGTAATTCTGAGACTCTCCTAGCAGAAGTTGCCAGGAGCAGGGCAGTCTTCCAAGATAGGAACTGAAGGTCTGCAGAGAAAGCTGGCTCAAAGGGAGGTAACGTTGTTTTTTCCAGAACAAAGTTGAGGTCCCATGTTGGTGTAGGAGCTCTTCTAGGTGGTCTAATGTTTTTTGCCCCTCTGAGGAACTACCTTAGAAGAGGATGTGAAAATAAAGGTGGATTTGTGTCATAGTGAGCTGAAATAGCTGAAGCATGGATTTTAATTGAGAAGGAAAGTCCTTTGTGCAACATCTCAGTTAAATACAGCAGAATGTGAGGCATATGAGGCTGAGTTGTGTCTTGGCCTTTAGCTTGGTTCCAGGCAGAAAACCTTTTCCATTTGTCCGAGTAAGCCTTCCTAGTGCTTGGCCTCCTGGCTTCCAGAATAACATCCAGAACTGCTTGTGAAAGAGGGGCTGGTTGGATGTTTAATAGATTTGCCATACAGCCAGGTTTAAGGTCTTTAGCTGGCTGTGTAGAATCTGTTTGTTTTGCTGCGTGAGCAAATGAGGTATTTGAGGCAATATCCATGGTGGGCTGTGAGCCATATTCTTCAATAGCGGGTACCAGTGCTGGCGTGGCCAGTCTGGGGCTAAGAGAATCAGTCAAGGTTTCTGCTTTTTGACCTTCAAAAGAACCTTTGTGAGAAGAGGTAATGGAGGAAAGGCATATGCGGTCAGATTTTTCCAACTGAAGGAGAGAGCGTCCACTTTTCAAGCTTGATGGTGGAATGTCTTTGTACAAAATTTTGCCAGTTGGTAGTTTTGAGGACTGGCAAACAGGTCTATATTTGGTAGGCCCCATTTTTGAGTTATCATTGTAAATATTTGTGGGTCTAGTTTCCACTCGTGGGGATCTTTGATGTTTCTGCTTAGGTAGTCTGCCAATGCGTTTTTCTGTCCTGGCAGGAATTGAGCTTGTAACTGGACTTTGTAGGCCAGAGCTGTGTTCCATAAGATTATTGCTTGCCTGCAAAGAGGGTAGGAATGTGTGCCCCCTTGTTTATGTACCACATTATAGTGGTGTTGTCCGTCTTTATTGCAAGTTGTCCTGGATCTAGTAGATCCTTGAAAGCTGTCAGAGCTATCTGTACAGCTAGCATCTCTTTTTGATTTATGTGCAGTTTGCTTTGTTCTGCAGTCCATAGGCCTTGAATGCATTGCCCTGCCATGTGTGCCCCCCAGGCATAGTCTGAAGCATCTGTTGTGATAGTTTGCCTGGTTGGGGGCAAGATGAAAGGCTGACCCTTGTTGAGGTTACATGCCTGTGCCCACCATAGAAATTCCTGTTGAAGGCAGGGAATGAGAGATATCACTGTGTCCAAGCTGTGGCTGTGTTGAGACCATACGCTTTTTAGGTACCACTGTAATTTCCTCATATGCAGTTTTGCAAATGGTATTATCAGAATGCAAGATGCCATGAAGCCCAAAGCCTGCAGAATTTTTCTTGCAGTTAATTGGGTCTGTGTTGCCATTGTCTTGAAATAGAGTCAAGTTGTAGTTGCTTGTCTGGTGTAAGATAAGCCTTCTGGGCCGTCGTGTCCAAGCTGGCACCCAGGAATGTCATTTTTTGTGAGGGTACTTTGGCTTCTTTTCGTTTACTGTGTACCCCATACAATTTAGTAGATGCTTCACAAAAGCCAGATGATGTAAGAGAATGTCTTTTCGTTCTGCTTGGATGAGGCAGTCGTCCAGGTATGGATAAATTTGAATTCCTCTGTCTGCAGTATGCAATTACTGGTGCCAGGCATTTTGTGAAAACTCTGGGCGCAGTAGATAAGCCAAAGGGCAGTGCAGAGAATTGATAATGGGCTGAACCTGCAAAGAAACGGAGGTATATTCTGCAACTATGTCTGATAGGGACATGCAGGTATGCCTCCTTGAGGTCCAATATTACCAGCCATGCTTCCTTGCCCAACATGGGAAGTAGCTGCTGTAGTGTTAGCATCTTGAATTTTGGGACTTGTAAGCGTTTAGAATTGAAAGGTCTAGAATTGGTCTCCAAGCATTGTCCTTCCTGGGTACTAGAAAGAGCCTTGAGTAAAATATTTGGCCTTGCTCTTGAGTCGGTACCCGTTGAATGGGTCTCATGGCCATGAGAGCTGTAATTTGTTTTTGAGCCTCTGCCCTTTGATTTTGTGGCAGGTTTGGCATTCCTCTTTTCATTGGCAAGGTGTAAGTGGAATCTGTATCCTCGTAAAATTATGTCTAGGACCCATTTGTCCTTTGTGACCATGTGCCAGTTTGTCTGCAAAAAGTGCTAGTTTTCCCCCCAAGGGGGCTGACAAAAGAGCTTTGTTTGGCCAGTTGAGGTGCAAGTCATTGAGTTTGACTTCTGGTGGGTTGAGACCTGTCTTCTCCTCCCTTCTGGGTTGGAGTGCCCTATTGGCGAGGTTTATACTGGGCTTGTGGTTGTCCTCTGCCCCTTGGGCACCTGTATTTACCCCTCTGAGGTCTGTCAGTGGCTGGAAAGGACCAATTTTTTGTTGGCCAGTTTCTGCTGAAGCAAGGGGGTTGTACTTGTAGGGAATCTTTGACTGTCTGCATTGATTTCGCCTTATCTTCCATTTTCTTTAAAACTTCTTCTGCTTTAACTCCAAAAAGAACATCCTGCTGTAAGGGAGCATCTAGTAGTTTTGGTTTAACATGATCAGGCAGACTTTGTTCCTTTAACCAGGCATGCCTACGTATAACTGATCCAGTGACAGCTGCTCTGCAGGAGGCCTCCAAAGAATCAAACCCACATTGTAAGGTATGTTTGCCCACCTGCTCGGTGGCATGCTACAAATCCTGTACTACTTTCAATTCAGACTGTTGAGGGAGGGAGGTTATCTTTAGTTTTAACTGAGAGATTAGAAATTGTTGATACTTAAGCATATGAAATTGACAATTTAGTGCTCTCATGTGGCTGAGGTGTAAACCTTTTTCCCCCACCTGTCTAGTGCTAGAGTCCCTCTCAGAAGGTACTGGGTTTTTAGCCATGGAAGCCTTACCCCCCCCCCCCCTTGGGACCCTGGGAGATGTCTCTGGGTCAGCTACTGGGCTTTTGTAAAGAAATTTGTGGGAATCAGGTACTCTGTAGTATCTGTCAGGCTTAGCCAGAGCAGGAGGTAGAGAGTCTGGGTTGAAACTGGATTCTAAATAGACATCATCCACAATGTCCAAAACAGGTGGGATGGCTAGAGGTCTGTGTTGGGGGAGTTAAAGAAACTCTGAGCCTTTTCTTGGAATCAGAGTAATCCTGACCATCCCAGTGAAAATGTTCCCTCATAGTGTGTAAAGTTTCCCCAAAAGAGTAGTCTTCAGGAGGGGAAGCTGAGGGAATAGAGTCCTCAGCATCAGAATCTTCATAAGGAGAGTAGGAATAGTCTTGGCCGTCAGAGGAATCTGAAGAAATAGACAGTTGCTCAGAAGAAGAAGAATCTTCCTCTTGTCTAGGCCTTTTGTCAGGAGGAGGCTGTGAACCCCTGAGAGAAATCAAATCTTCAGCCATTTTGAGCATCTGTTTCTTAGGCATAGGGCCTTGAACAGGAGACTGAAGTGTAGTCTTTTTAGCTTTAGAAGGAGTCTTAGAAAACGTTTTGACTGTGAGAGTCTGTCTGAAAACACCCTCAGAAACTGATGGCATTTCAGAAGCACTGACGTCCTTAGAAGGTAAATTGTCAGAAGGGCCTGAAGTAAAAGGCTGCGTCGGCCTAGTACATTCCATCAAAATATCCGTAGCGGTCTCGGGTTCCAGAACTGCGGTAGTCAGGGGCTGCGTCGGAGCCTCACTGATAACCGGAGTCCGGATCAAACGAGGCCTCGGAATCGGGCTTAGGCCTTGGCTGTCAGTCCTTGTCCCTGCGCTTTTTGTGCACTCCGGTAGTCGGTAGCTCAGACGGCATGTTAGTTAAATTTTCTACCAAAATAGTGTTGTGCAAAATCAAATTGTCTTTTAATAGTACGCTTATTAAACCTAGCACAAAAACGAGAAGTGACGTCGTGATCAGGGCCTAGGCAAGGTATGCAATAAGAATGAAAATCCTTATGAGGTATTTGCTTCCCACAAGAAATACAATTAACTTTTTCTGACATCGGTCTGAGGCAAGAAAAGTTTCCCCAACGGGGCACTTAGCTTTATAGAAGACTTCGGTCTGAAATTCGAATTAGACAATCTCAGGAGTCGGCCAACCGGCACTTGCAAACTGCTTCTGCTTCGGGCACCGTGCGGCAAGAAAGACTGGGGAAAATGGCGTTGGTTGCAGTATATGTACCCCTGGCGCTCTGACGTCAGGGATGAGGCGACAGCAACAGACGTCGGACCAAGACTTTGGAAATCCGGCCGACTGCGGGACCGCCTGACGACAGGATAACCCAAGTGTGATGACTGCAGCAGGGTAACACGATGAACATCTGATGGTGCATGGAGCCTTCCCTAAAGCGTAGGTATTTCCTGCAAGATTCCCTTATTGGAATGTGCAGGTAAGCCTCTAAGTCTAAGGTTGCCAAGCAGGCATCTTTGCCTAGCATAGGAAGCCGCTGTTGAACTGTCAGCATTTTGAATTTTGGGATTACCAAAAAGGTGTTTAGAATAGAGAGGTCCAGGATAGGATGCCAGGAGCCGTCTTTTCTTTCCTTGTCCTCTTTCTTCTGCTGGGACAGGCTGAATAGCCCTGATACTTAGAAGAGATAGAACCTTCTGTTGGGCCTCTACCCACTGACTTGGGGGTAGGTCTGGCCAACCGTTTGGGGTTGGTAAGGTGTGGAAGTAGAATATATCCTTGGGAAACTATATTCAAAGCCCATTTGTCCTGGGTAATAAGTCCCCAGTTTCTTGCATGCAGGGCGAGCTTTTCTCCTAAGTGAGCAGGCAGTTGGGCAGTGCTTAGAAGGTTAAGGTTAAGTCATTGTGCCATTTTTCTGTAGAGGGGGTGCCTTACTACTCCCTGCTTTGGAAGTAGGAGCCCACCACTGCTTAGGCCTGTGCGTAGCCTGAGACTGTAGCCTAGGCGGTCTGCTGTTCCTGGGTTTGGACTGAAGGCCTGGAAAAGACCGGAAAAGACCAATTCTTTGAAGGCCAATACCTACTAAATCTGGGAGGCTGTACTTGCAGGAAATCTTTAACAATTTGCATAGATTTAGCTTTTTCCTCCATCTTTTTGAGGACTTCTGCTTTGTTGCCAAACAGGCAGTCTTGTTTAAAGTGATCTGGCAAGTTTTGCTTCTTAAGCCAAGCATGCCTTAAGTACAGACCCAGTGCTAGCCGCCCTACAAGATGCTTCTAAAGAGTCAAAACCACATTGCAAAGTATGTTTACCAACTTGTTCTGCAGATTGCATTAAATAATGTAATTCTTTGTGTTCAGCACAGTCAGAAATCAACATCATTTTCTGTTTAAGTAGTCCCATAATATGTTGCTGGTAACATATGAAACTGGCAATTTAAAACCCTAATGGCCAAAGTAGCAGAACTGTATAACTTCTTACCCAATCTGTCCAAGGCTCTGGAATCTCTATCAGAAGTGGGAAGATTTTTGGCAGCAGTAGCCTTAATGCCCTTTGGTCCTTGGGAAATGGTCTCTGGATCCGCAGTAGGATTCTTGAAGAGGAACTTGTGAGTCGGGTACTCTAATAACAGTCAGGGTTTTCAGGGAGAGTGCCTGGGGAAAGGCTGGATTCCAAGAAAGCATAATCTACAATGTCCAGAACAGGAGGGATAGCTAAAGGCCTGTGTTGAGGAAGGAGTAAGAATACCCTAAAAGCCTCTTTTTGGAATCAGAGTAATCAACTGGAGTTCTAGCAGAAAAGGCTGAAGTTGACCTAGATCTAGTTGAGTGGGCTCTAACCGGACAGGGAAGTTGTTTGCCTTGTTGGGATTAAACTGTAGAGGTACATTCCGTAGTCCGCCTTGCCATGGTAACCTTAGAGACCGCTTGTCCCGATCTCTTAGGTGAAAAAGCAATAAACAGTTGATCTGACTTCCTACAAAACGTAGTCCTTTGTTAGAAACGTCCAAAGAATGCAAGAGATATTCACCTTTGTTAGAATAATTAGGGAAGAACATAGGTAAATGAATGGTCTGATTCATGTTAACCACCAAAGCAGCCTTAGGGATAAAGGAAGGATTTGTACCGAGAGAAACGCTATCCTTAAAAGAAAGTTCTGTATGAAGTTTGGAAGACAAAGCCTGCAATTCCGAAACTCTTGGCTGGCATGATAGCCACAAGGAAGGCAGTCTTCCAAGACAAGTACTTCAGCTCACAAGAACTAGCAGGTTTGAAGGGTTTTTGGGTGAGACCCTATAAAACTAAAGTAACATCCTAAGGTGGTGAAGGATCCTTGATCGGTGGTCTCAGGTGAAAAAAGTCCTGAAGAAGCAAGGAGCTGAAGGATACTAAGAAGATGGATCTGAGTTTTCTCCTCTTTTCAGAGGCAAAATCTGACATCTCCAGGGAAGTAGGAGGCGGGAGAAAGTCCTCTCAAGATGAGTTTGTTCCTCCTATCTGTCAGAGCCCAGGGACTGAAAGCCAAGCAAATATCACAAGGCATATCCAAGTATCCCAAAGCCCAAGCAGTAAATGCACCTCATGGGCATCAAATCGAGGGATTCAATGTCCACAAGAGGCGCACCTCAAACCCAGTGGGCTTCTCAGGCTTGTCTGACAATTACCAGGCACTCTCAGAAAGTACAGTTGTGTACACTTACCATAAATTTAGACGTTAGAGTGTATTCACTGTTGCAGTCCTGGTTACCCTCCCTCCAGCCCCCTGACTTCTTTTGGCTGTACCTCTACTCTCATAGGTTGGTACTAGGCTATCAGCCCTAGGGCTGATACAAGCCTAGCCATAATTCCCTGGCTATTTCTTCCCACACGATTTACTTCCCTAGACCCCTGTCCAGCAGGGTGACTGACGTGATCCCCAGGGTGAATTTCCTCTCTCCCATCCAATCATCAAGGTTCCTTTTAAAGAGGGCCAAAGAGGCACTCTGCTTGACATGTATGGGCAATCTATTCCAGAGTCTGGGTAGTCTCTGGGTCAGGAACCTATCCCACCAGCATGTTTTGTTTATTGTGATGACAAGGTTTAGATCTCTGGAGTGTGTGGCTCTGAGGGATTGGGATTTCTTTAAGTGTAGCATGCCAACAGCTGTGGGTTTGACATGGCCTTGTATGTTAAGCAGAGATCGCCTCTGAGTAGACGATATGCGAGAGAGTATAGCTGGAGTTTAAGGCGGTGAGCGTAGGGCACCTGCTATAGGTCTGTAATTCTTTTAGTGAGGTATTTCTGTGGCCTTTCCAGTTGTTGCAGATGTCTTGAGAGGTACATACCAAACGGGGCATTTTATTCTATAATGGGTCTAATGAGGGAAGAGTACAGTGGGACAATGACCTCCTTTTTTCTGGATGAAAAGCCCTTAGTGATGAAGTGTGCCACACAGAAGGATTTCCTGACTGTTGTGGCAATGTAGCTATCAAAGGCGAGACCACTGTCCACCTGTGTCCCTAAGTCTCTTATCACACTTTAGGTGTTTAGTGCACTGCCACCTATATGGTAATTCACACGTACATGTTTTTCCCCCCAACAAGGAGAACTATACATTTCTTGGCAATGAGCTTGAGCCCATGGCTCTGGCACCAAGCATCTGTTTCTGTAAGGCCCTTTTGTAGAGTATCCACATCATTTGGGAATTCAATAATGGCTCCCAATTTGCAGTCATCTGCAAACTTTGTTATCCAGAGTCCCTTAGCGTTGGCCTGTACCTCAGAGATGTAGATGCCAAACAAGAGCGGTCCCAGGACTGAACCCAGAGGTACTCCACTTGTCTGGAGCTGGATTTGGAGTTGGCTACTTTTACAGTGTGGGTTCTAGCAGTAAGCCAGTTAGCAACCCATTGGGTGATGCAGGGATTAATGCCCAGCTTAGTAAGTTTATCTATGATTCCAGACTGGGGGATGGTGTCAAAAGCCTTGGCAAAGTCTAGATAGGCTGTGTGGACCACGTTACCCTTGTCCATGGCTCTGGAGACTGATTCGAAGAAGTCAATCAGGTTCAGGAGACAGGATCGTCCCTTCACAAACCCAAACTGGGTGGGGTCCAATGTTTGAACGTTGCCAATGTCTTTTATAAGTTCCATGATAATACGCTCCATGGCCTTGCAGATAAGGCTCGTCAGACTGATGGGACGGTAGTTTCCGGGATCAAAGGTGGACCCCCCCCTTGTGGAGTGGGATAACTGTAGCTCTGCGCCACTCAGTGGGCAAGAAACCTGAGGCGAGGCAATGATTAAACATGGCACTTAGGTGAGGTGCCAGTTCATATTGTAGTTCATGTAGTACACAGCCAGGGATGTCATCTGGTCCCATGGATGCTGTATTCTTAGCTTTGGATAGTGCGTTTACCTGTGGCCGTTATTACCAGAATTTGGCAATCTTCCGGTATTGAGATGGGCCATTTAGGGGGTGAGAGGGGGGTGAAGTTGGCACTGAATCGATCTGCCAGGATATTGGCAACATCCTAGCATCAGTATATTTATTGCCATTCTGTTGTAGCTCAGAGCAGATCTGAGCATTGCCATTTAGATTCTTGACATAGTTATAGAATGCCTTGTGGTTGTCTTTGGAATTTTTGGCAATTTTATTTTCGTAACTAGCTTTGGAGAATTTTATGAGGGATCTCAGTTTCTTACGGAGGCTGGTAAGGAGGTTTATTGCATCCTGGGATTTTCCTCTTTTCTGCAACAGTTTCTTCCTTTTGTTGTAAAGTTTGATTATGGCAGGGGACCACCAGATTGTCTTCCATTTTTGGATGAGAGCATCTTGGTTCTATTTGGGATGGCACGATTCTTGCATGAGCGGATGTACTCATACAGTGCCTTAGTGTACGATTCAGCAGTTGAACTTTCAGTTCCAGTCTGCATGGGTGTCACTTCTGACTTGAGTAGCATGAAGTTGGCTTTGGAGAAGTTTTTTATGGAGGTTTCCTTACTGGGGGTGGGATGTGGATGTTAAGGGTGATTAGCTTATGCTCAGACCTAACGAGGGGTTGACCATAGGTGTGGAGCATTGATTTCCCATGTTGGTAATGACCAGGTCTAGGATATTGGAGCCCCTGGTGGAACTATGGATTAGTTGATCCAGGGCATTGGAATTTATGAATTACAAGAACAGTTGGGCAAAGGTGTTGATACACGAGTAGTTTTCCCAGTTAATGGCAGAGTAGTTAAAAATCACCCAGTATTAGGGTATTTGGTTCTATCTTAATATTTTCCGGTATGTTTAGAAAGGTGTAGTGAGAATCTTGGGGCATGGTGGGGGATCTGTAGCAAGCTACAATTTGGATTGCAGTCTTATCTAGTGTTAGTTCCAGCTGGAGAATTTCAGACTCATTGCGTCGGGCAACTAGCCTGGTGGTGTGAATATCCTTGGTGAATATTGACACTCCTCCACCTTTAGTGTTTCGGTCCTGCTT
>NC_056744.1:1652487398-1652497017 GCF_019279795.1 Protopterus annectens
CTCCACATACGCACACACACACCTCCAAACTACACACACACCTCCAAATCTACACACACACACCTCTCACACACACACACACACACACACCTCTACACACACTCCAAATCTACACACACACACACCTCCAAATCTACACACACATGCCTTACACAGACAGCTCCACACCTAAATCTACACAGACAGCTCCACACCTAAATCTACACAGACAGCTCCACACCTAAATCTACACAGACAGCTCCACCCACCCACACACACACACTCCACACACATTATATCTACACACACACACATTATATCTACACACACACACACACACACACACACACACACTATATCTACACACACACTATATCTACACACACACACACACACACTAAATCTACACACACACACACTAAATCTACACACACTAAATCTACACACACACACACACTAAATCTACACACACACCTCCACACCTAAAATTTGGCACACACACACCACACCTAAATCTACACACACCTCCACACTAAATCTACACAAACACACACGCACTCCTACACACACACACACACACCAGGTTAAATCCATACACACACACACACACTAGTCCATCTACACACACCAGTCCAAATCTACACACACACACCATCTACACACAGACTATACACATCTACACACACACACCAGTCCAAATCTACACACACACACACACACACACCAGTCCAAATCTACACACACACACACACACCAGTCCAAATCTACACACACACACCAGTCCAAATCTACACACACACACACCAGTCCAAATCTACACACACACACACCAATTCCACCTACACACACACAATTTCTCTACACACACACTCTACCTACACACACACCAGTCCAAATCTACACACACACACACAATCTCCAAATCTCCACACACACTCTAAATTTACACACACACACACACCCTCCAAATCTACACACACACACTCCAATTTCTACACACACCACAAATCTCCACACACACACCACACTCCAAATCCACACACTCAAATCTACACACACACACAAGCTTAAATCTACACACACAATTTCTACCACACACACTCCAAATCTACACACACACACTCCACCTAAATCTACACACACACACACTCTACACACTGTCCAAATCTACACACACCACACCCCTCCAAATCTACACACACACACACACCTCCAAATCTACACACACACACACACACACACCTCCAAATCTACACACACACACACACACACCTCCAAATCTCTCCACACACACCTCCAAATCTACACACACACACACCTACACACACACACACACACACACACTCCTAAATACACACACACACACTCTCTAAATCTACACACACACACACCTCCAAATCTACACAAACACACACACCTCCACATCTAAATCTACACAAACACACACACCTCTAAATCCACACATACACACCTAAATCCACACACACACACCTAAATCCACACACACATACACACCTAAATCCACACACACACACATACACCTAAATCCACACACAAACACACACACCTAAATCCACACACGCACCTAAATCCACACACACACCTAAATCCACACACACACACACCTAAATCCACACACACACGCACCTAAATCCACACACACACACACACACCTAAATCCACACACACACACCCTAGCCAAATCCACAAACACACACCCTAGCCAAATCCACACACACACACCCTAGCCAAATCCACACACACACACACACACACCCAAATCCACACACACACACATACACACACACACACACACCTCCAAATCCACACACACACACACACACCTCCAAATCCACACACACACACACACACCTCCAAATCCACACACACACACACACACACCTCCAAATCCACACACACACACCTCCAAATCCACACACACACACACACACACCTCCAAATCCACACACACACACACACCTCCAAATCCACACACACACACACACCTCCAAATCCACACACACACACACACACACACACACACACACACCTCCAAATCCACACACACACCTCCAAATCCACACACACACACACACACACACACACACCTCCAAATCACACACACACACACCTCCAAATCCACACACACACACACACACACACACACACACACACCTCCAAATGCACACACACACACTCACACTTCCACACACACACACACACACCTCTATATCTACACACACACACACACACACACCTCTATATCTACACACACACACACACACCTCCAAATCTACACACACACACACACCTCCAAATCTACACACACACACACCTCCAAATCTACACACACACACCTCCAAATCTACACACACACACCTCCAAATCTACACACACACAAATCTACACACACAAATCTACACACACACAAATCTACACACACACAAATCTACACACACACAAATCTACACACCCCTCCAAATCTACACACACACCAATCTACACACACAAACACACATACATAACACACACACACACCTCCACATCAACACACGCACCTCCACACGCACACCTAAATCTACACACAAACACCTCCACCTAAATCTACACACACACCCACACACGTACACACCTTCCACACCACACTCCACACACACACCTCACACACCACACACACCTACACACACACCTAAATCTACACACACACACACACACACATTGCACAAATGCACACATGCACACACACACAACCACACACTCCACAAATCTACACACCTCCACACACTAAAATCTACAAACACACACTCCACACACCTTCACACACACACACCCTCCACACCTAAATCTACACACACACACACCTCACACATTTCCACACCTAAATCTACACACACACACACACACACACACACACACACCTCCACACCTAAATCTACACACACACCTCACACACACACTCACACACACACACACTCCACACACAAATCACACACACCTCCACACACACACACACCTCCACACACACACACACACACACACACACACACACACACACACACACACACACACACACACACACACACACACACCCCTATCTCACACACACACCCCTATCACACACACACACACACCCCGCCACACACACACACCCCGACACACACCCTGCCACACACACACACACTCCCCGAGACACACACACACCGCCACACACACACACCTCCACACCTAAATCTACACAGACAAGCACCTCCACACTCCAAATCACACACACACCTCCACACCTAAATCTACACACCCCTCCACACCTAAATCTACACACAAACACCTCCACCTAAATCTACACACACACACCTCCACACCTAAATCTACACACACACACCTCCACACCTAAATCTACACACACACACCTCCACACCTAAATCTACACACACACCTCCACACCTCAATCTACACACACACACCTCCACACCTCAATCTACACACACACCTCCACACCTCAATCTACACACACACACCTCCACACCTAAATCTACACACACACACCCCTGCACACCTAAATCTACACACAATGAACCAAAACACATAGACCACTGCGAGAAACTGGAACATATAGAAGTAAAAAACTTTAATCCAAAGCATACCGACTGAGCGCTTTCACCAGTGAAACTGGCTTCAAGTCATACAAACACACCCAGCTTCACAACATTTAAATAGCCATTACCCACAATGAACCTAAACTAATTAATCAATTGACATAACTAATTGAGTTCATTAAATTCAAAACAATGATCACAACCAATGAACGTTCACTTTATAATAAAATGTCTGTCCAAGATATTCTAATTGTAGTACAATTTATCACGTGTACAAAAAAAATTTTTTTAACTATATTAACATAGTGCCTCTAACAAAGATTAATAAAAAACTTTATAACAACCTCATACTAAAATTTGTAATAGTGTAAACACATACAAAACAAAATTTTGAAATTTTGTTGTACACGATAAATTAACCCATTCATAACTATTGTTCATACAACATAAAAACATCTATGTGTATATGTATGGAAAGACAGCTAATATATTATATTCATATTATTAAAATCACTTAAATCGCATAGGCTCTATGTTTCAACTGAGGTTTCAATGAAATATGTTCATTAAGACCAGGACCGGGGATGTGTTTGGAGTCTTGTCAAGAGGAGGATTTTTAGATCAACAAGCTGCATCACGCAGGTCGAAAGGCTACAAAGCAAGGGGCCGCAAATCAGGAATGCCCAGCATCAATACCCCACGAGAAGAGGGAGGAATCGTCAGGAACATTTGTAATAAATGATTTTAAAGTGGACTTTGATTTTTGTTGCAACATTGACACATTATTTATCAAGGACTGCATTACTTTTAGTCACAACGAAAGTTTTTGTATTTTTGATGATGGTCAAGTTGATGTGGTATTAACAACCAATGAGCAAGTAACAGGTTGTAATGTTCTATCTGAAGATGAAGTTAATGTGAATGATATAGGGGTTTTTGATACTGTATTGTTTTTAGGTGCTGACTTTTCCAATAAGGATGTTAGTAATAGTACATCGATTAAGAGAGTTGAAGCTACTAGCTTAGATGTCAATAATATACTTGACATTTTCACTAATGAGAATGTTTGGTTGGAGAGGGTAGGAATGGCGTGGGGTCAGACTCGCCTATCTGTAACACCCTTGATACGACACCCTCCATGAAACATGAGATTGTAAGGGACAAGGGATTTACAATTTACAACTATACTGACCTAACTATTAGTGAAACTTATTTTGAACTGTTCAGTAAAGGCATAAATTTTGTGCCAAACTATAGGTTGGACATTGCACAAGTTTTAATTAATTTAAAACTTTATATGAGAAAGCTGAACTTTTAGTTATGTACTCACCATAACTTCAGATGTTTGGGATCCATCTCGCCTACATTCTGACTGATGGGTTCGGAGCTGATCCCTCGGCTCCGACTCGGCACGCTTATGCCAAAGAGCGAAGTCTCTTATTGGCTGAGCTTACTATATCCCAGGATGCACCACTACCAGTCCCCCAGATCTAGTTTGTCCGCATACATGCACACACGCACTGCTTATATAACATCGCCAGATGAAACAAGATAAAAACAGTAGAACTCAAACCGTTCAATCTCTTCTGATCTCCAAGGCAGGGGAAGGAGGGTGGGTAATAGGAATGTAGCAGATGGATCCCAAACATCTGAAGTTATGGTGAGTACATAACTAAAAGATGTTATGTGATCCTATCTCACCACATTCTGACTGATGGGACAGCGTCCTAGCACCTGAATCCTGGGTGGCTCACTGGAAAACACTACCGTGGAACCAAATGATGCTCTCCGCCTTTAGATGCCACATCCAATTTATAGTGGGAAATGAAAGTGCGGGTTGGACCAAGCAGCCGCAGCACAAATCTCAGAAATAGTGAGCTTGGAATGAAATGCAATAGAGGTAGCCATAGCTCTAGTAGAGTGAGCTTTGACAGATGTTGTAAGTTGCTTATTTGAAGAGGAATAAGCCTGAGTTATGCAATCTCTAATCCATTTGGCAATAGTAGCTTTAGTGATGGTTTTACCCAGTTTATTATCTGAAAAGGACACAAACAATTGGTCTGTTTTTCGAATTTGTTGAGTCCTGTCTAGATAGAAGCACTGCCTGTGAACATCCAACTTATGCAAGGTGTATTCCGCTTTGTTTGAAAATTTTGGAAAGAAAACTGGTAGCTCTAGAGATTGTTGGAGACCGAGATTAGAACAAACTTTTGGAACAAAAGATGGATTAGGCCTAAGTGATACTCTATCCTTGTGAAAATCAAGCACGGTGGTTTTGATAGATAGGGCTTGAAGTTCTGAAACTCTTCTTGCAGAGGTAATTGCAATTAAGAAGGCAGTTTTCCAAGACAGGTATTTCAACTCACATGTAGCAGCCGGTTCAAAAGGGGAAGATGTTAAGGCACGGGTACCAAATCAAGATCCCACGGAGGCGCAGGATGAAAAACTGGGGGTCTTAAAAGCACAGCACCTTTCATGAAAGTTTTACATAATCTGCTACTCATCAACGGTGGGTCTATGGATTCATGAAATTTGGAGATAGCTGCTAGTTGGACTTTAATAGTAGAGACTGAAGATCCTTGGTTAAACAAGGATGTTAAAAATTTCAAGACCTCTGGTATCGGGGCTGTAATAGGGTCTAAGCCTCTGAGTTGAGCCCAGATAGCAAACCTCTTCCACTTACTGTGATACAATTTCTTGGTGGTGGGTTTGTGGGCTGAAGATAAAATGTGAATAACTTCCGGGTCTAAGGTGTGATTTCTGACTAAAGTCGGAAGTGGAGGAGCCAAGCTGTTAATTTCAAAGTGTGAAGGGACTGGTGCTGTTGTCCCACTGATGAATCAGAAGGTCCGAGTTAGATCCAAAACCAAGGACCGTCCAGATATATTTCTTCTGTAGGTAGGGGAACCATACCTGACGAGGCCAGTCTGGAGCCAATTAGAATCATTGTGGACCCAATTGGGAAGCTTTCTGGATGACTTTGGGGAGGAGGAACCGGAGGAAAGCGTAAAGCAGTCCTGTTGGCCAAGGTTGGACTAGCGCATCCGTAGCTGCTTCCCCTTGACGCGGGGTCAAGGAAAAGAACCTTTTGCACTGCGTGTTTTGTGGTGTTGCAAACAGGTCGCAGCATGGAATCCCCCATCTTTTGAAAATCTGAGCTGCTACTGTTTCGTTCAGGGACCACTCGTGAGGAGAGAGAATAGTCCTGCTCAGTCTGTCTGCCAATACATTGGATTTTCCTGGAATATGGGTCGCTACCAGGAAGCGGTTGGTAGCCACTGCCCATTCCCACACCCTCATGGCCTCTCTGCAAAGGGGGTAAGATCTGGTCCCTCCTTGTTTGTTTAGATACCAGACCACAGACATGTTGTCTGTGTGGATAGCGATAATGCCTTGAGGGAGAAAGTTGTGGAGGGCTTGTAGGGACAGAAGTACAGCCCTCATTTCCAACACATTGATATGGAGAAATGTTTCTTTTGGAAGCAAAGAACCCTGAACTGACCTGCCCAGACAATGCCCCCCCACCCTGCCTGGGAGGCATCCGCTGTCAAGGTGTACCGGAGGTATAACAAAAGTCTTCCCTGATTCAGATTGGATGACAGAAGCCACCAGCGGAGGTCCCGCTTTGCGTTTCTGTAATCAGTATGTGATGATTGAGGGGGAGATCCTGAAAAGACCATTGTGTCGATAACAGCCACTGAAGAATCCTCATGTGCAATCTTGCCAGAGGAACTAGGAGAACCGTGGCAGACATTGAACCTAACAGTTGCAGGACCATCCTGGCTGGGGGCTTTGGATCTTAGAAGCAGGGCTCGGGCTTGACCTTGTAATGTTTGTATCCTTTCGGTAGGAAGGAAGATTCGCATTAATTTTGAGTCTATCTCTGCTCCTATGAATCTTATGCACTGAGAAGGCAGCAAGACAGACTTTGACCAGTTGAATGTAATTCCCAGGGAAGCACCCAGGGAGATGGTGGCTTGTAGGTTTTCTAGTAGTAGATGCCTGGTGGTGGCAGTCAGGAGCCAGTCGTCCAGATAGGGAAACACTTGGAATCAGAGACTCCTCAGGTGAGCAGTCACTACTGCCAAACACTTGGTGAACACCCTGGGGGCTGTGGTGAGACCAAAGGGCAGAGCACAAAATTGGAAATGACTGTCTCCCAGGCTGAAGCGCAGATACTTCCTGGACGCCTGATGTATCAGTATGTGATAATAGGCGTCCTTGAGATCTATGGAGCACATCCAAACATGTTTCTCCAATAATGGGAGAATGGATTGTAAAGTGACCATTCGGAATTTGGACTTCATGACGGACTGGTTTAGTTGCTGAGATCCAAAATGGTCTCAGGTCCCCTGTCTTTGGCACTAAAAGAACCTTGAGTAATTTCCGATCCGATCTGGTCTGTGGACCGGTTGGAGGACTCCTTTTCTAGCAGCTTTGAAGCTTCTACTGCTGCAATTTCCTTTGACTGGGTGGTGGGTCCGGATTTTTGGACGGTGGGGGTGAGTGTGAAGGGAATGGTGTAACCTCCGCAATAATCGAAGCACCCATCTGTCCTGATTAATAGACTCCCAGGCTTTTAGGTGCTTGGCAAAACGGCACCCGACTGGCTCCGAGCAGCACAGCCGGGCAATCCCTCATGAAGTGTGGGAGGCTGAAGAGCCACGAAAGGACTCGCCCGGTCTCCAGTGTTGGGGGCCTCTGTCGCCTCTGTGACGGGCGCCTCCCAGAAAAATTTCCCGCCCTCTGCCTCTGGAAGGGGAATCTTCCTGCTGTTGGGGAAAGAATTTCTGTGATTTGGCGGAACCACATTTTCCCTCCTCTTTTAGCCTTGGGATAAGGCGAAAGGGGTGGAGTAATGCTCCTGACAGATAAAGTCTTTCCCTCCTGCTCACAGCGGTAAGAGTCTTTTACCTTGGGTCCAAACAAAGAGGACCCATCAAAGGGAGCGTCGGCAAAGGAAGACTTGAAGGCCTCCACAATGACACAACCGAGCCAGGCTTGTCTCCAGAGAGCCACGCCTGTGCCTGCCGCTTCTGCCTGCCCCTTGGCCGCATATGAAATGAGCCTCATGGACGAGTTAGAAATCGAAGTTAAGGATAGCCAACTGAGAGTTAACCAACTGGGCTAGCTGCTCAGGTAGGTTACCTGAGAGGAGTCTGAGAGCTCCTTGACCAGATCCTCTGTAGTCTGGTGAAATGTGCCAAATAATTCAGGGACCTCAGAGTAAAGGCCGCTGAAGTCAGGGTGCGCTTCCCGTGCAGTCCATGCTCCTAGACTCCTTATTAGGAGGATGGACGGACGCTGAAGCCTCTGCCACGCCCTGCTGGATAGCAGATGCCACCACCATGGCATCTACAGCCACGCCTTTAGTTAAGAACTCCTTCTCGGGTGGGGCAGACAAAATTTGTTAGGGCGAAGGCACTGGTTCCATAGTATCTGGATGTTCTACGTCCTCGACAAACCAAATCCAGGAGCTCGTCGAGGGCGGAGACACCCAGGAGGCGGAGGGCTGAGCCCGGCCTTGAGAAACACTGACTCATCAACGGAGGGGGTTTCAAATTCCAGCCGCCTCGCTGCTTAAGGATCTCTAGAATGTCTGCAAATGAGACATCATCCGAGGACGACTTTGGGGACCCCTCCGCATCATCAAGATCAGTGTCCGATGTAAGAGACTCACCGGGGAGTCCACGTTGCTTCCTCTTGCACGATCTCTTCCTTGGGGCTCTTCCAAGACAACTCCGAAGAACCCTCAGGAGGAGGGGAACCCCAGTGGGGTAACCTCAGGCCCAGGGCTCCGCTGCCTAGAGACAGGGGAACTGCCAAAGACCCAGTCTCCATGCCCAGGGAAGGTGCCGGTAAGCCGTAGAGATGGCGAAGACTTGGCCAAGGCACTCCTCATAGCTCTGAAAGCTGGACCCCCAGAATCCTGGGAGTGTCCGGTCCCGAGCCATGATAGCAGACGGAGTCCCGCGGCCGAAGCACCGAGAGGAGGCTCGAACCGACAGCATTGGTCCCAAACGCCACCCCGGGTCCAGCCGAAGAAG
>NC_056744.1:1652497517-1652697517 GCF_019279795.1 Protopterus annectens
TGTTTTGTGGATTAATAGGTTGTATTTTAAAATTTTTCTTTATGTGACAAGTATTTTGCTACACAAAATTGTCTGGTAACTAAGAATGAGTCAGTACTGAATGAAGCAATTCAGTGTATGTATTTGCCAGAAGACACCATTAACCATGTTAGTGAAAAACTAATAGTCCACATAATTGTCCCAGCAGAGTATCCCTTGGGTAGGGGCATGGGTTGCCAAGTGTCCATGGAGTCCTTACCCATCAGGTGATCCTATTTCTGATTACAACGGCACTATACAGGGAACTGTGTTTACAGTTTTTGCTTCTCAGTGTTTGTCCCTTTTTGTTTTAGTTGCATGATGTCCACTCCCATTCTCAGGTTTTAGCCCATCACTGTCATTTAAACATGGGATTAAAGGATGTATTCAGTTTGTATAAGTAACATTCATGGATACCATAGGGAAAAGAGCCTTTTCTAGAACAGGACTTAACATTTAAATTTACAATCCTTCATGGTACCATTAAATGAACACATAATGCAGCTGAATATGTTTCATGGTGCAGGTGAAACAACTTTGCCACACTATGACTGTAACATGTACAATTGCTTGTCATGTTCACTGAATTGTTTGTCAATCGTGTCCCATATATTTTTATACTACCATCTGATTTCCATTGTTATGTAGTATCTAGTTCTCTATATGTACTATTTGTAATGCTCATAATACTGTATTGCTGTCTGAAGGTTAACTCCTGTAATATTTAAAATCTGGTTGTGATTGAAAATGATCAACAGATTTTTAATAAATTAAATGAGCATACTGTTTTTTTGCAGTCCACTTTCATGTTTGTTTAGCCTAATTATGTTTTTTACCCACAGGACAAGCTGAAAACTGCTTTAACAGCTCTAGAGTGCAGAGTGAAACATTTAAAAGATTTGCAAATCAAAAAGGAGAAGGAAATTGCAGACATACAGGTATGGAGACCTTGTTTAGTTATAGATGTCTTGAATATAACGAATGATCAATGCGTTAGAGCGTCAGTTGCACATTTTAGATTAATATCTTGCTACTTGTTAAAACAAAGTTTATTCCATGAATGTTTTACTGGTTGTTAGTGAATAAAGTTTAAAAAACTTATTAGCTGTACTGCAGCTTTTTGTCTTAACAACTGGACAACAATGAATTCTTCTGAATTGTTTAAGAAGAAAGTATAATATACTATTACTAAGCCATCCAACATCTCAGAGGCACTGTTTAAAGATTATTTCAAAATGTTATAGGTTCATAGGTGATCAGAGGAGAATACACTCCAAAGTGGTGCATCACTGGTACGCTTTTTACTTTCAGAAGTGATGGCAGTGACTAGCAACATGGGTTCTGTCAGAGGAGCAGTTAACTGTCCACTAAACAGTGTAAGGATTTATACTCTGATTTACATGGCAGTAATACCTGCATGGGGAGTAGTGTCAAAGGCCTTGGACATGTCCAAATATGCTGTATGCACTGTACGTTTTCAAAGATGTCAATGAGGTTAAATATGTCCAGATTAATGTATGTTGTATTTGCTGGAACCTGTTTTGTATAGCACAGTTCATAAAGTTAATTAATGGTATGTTCCACAGAAGCCATTCTGTGCTGTGGTAGCAGGGTTGTCTTAGCAAGTAAGGAGCCCAATTATGTTTGGGAAGCCCAAGCCACAATCTTCATCACAGAGTCCCATCCCCTCCAGATATTCCATGCCCTTCTCCATTTTTTGCATTAAATCTGGAGTTTGTCAGTGGTCAGAGCAAAATAAAGATTAAAGAAGGACTGATGGAGTTCAGATTGCAGGACTGTGAGACATCTTTTTGCTTTGAGTAATAAAATATCTGCGTAGAGGGTAAGGTTAAGTTCAGGTAAGTCATAAGTAATGTCAGTGTCATTTGCTGAGACTATAGTGATGGTTGTGGTAAAACTATTTCTGCAGCCATGCTATCAAATAGAATCCCAGAGCTATCAAAGTGGTTAAGCAGCTGCTTAAAGAATTTTCTGAAAATATTTTTGCAAGAGACTAAAGAGTAGAGATGGATCAATACTCTTTGTGGGCATTGGGCTGGGGTACCTTAGAGGTATAATGGTGGCATTTTTCAGGGCTGGTGGAACAATTCCTGTGGTAAGTGAGAGATTATAAATATAAATTAGGGGTTCAGCTATTTTGCATGCTGCTTTCATACGGAAGTAATACCATCCTGAAATCCTTTATTTGTCAAATTCACTTGATTATTTTTATCCAAATGCATCTCCTGCAACATTGCTATTAGCCTTATGTTTTTTAATATAATTTAGTACTCATTCCTTTTTGTTTATACCTGTAAGGCTATTCACATTCCAAGATAATATAGAAAGAGTAGCCATCATGATAGAAAGGTATTGTTCCCACCCATTGTAATTAATAGTTCTTTAGAATGTGTATTTCCAAATTTTGTTTTGCATGCATTCACTTTTGGCAGGCTGGTCTTTTATACAGTTCTTTCTTCTCCTTTATATATCAGTCTGTCTCACATTACTTAAGACATCTTGCTATAATGAAAACCCTCAAACAACAAAGTAAATAAATTGTCTGAAACCCTCCTTTCACTTTTAATTTGGGACAAACACACATAACTGTGTACATTTTCAGGAAAGTATGTTTAATGCTGCAGATAGGAGCAGCTGCCCCAAATTGACAATTGCAAATACAGGCATTACTTAATCTAAAATTAAGGTTAACCATGCTAAAATTTGTGCTGCCACTTACACTAATTGCTGTCTGTACTTTTGTTATCTCTGTTCCCTTCACAAAGTTAAGAGAGAAAGTTTGTGGCTAGAGACAAGTCATAGTGATTGAGAGGATATGCTGTAGTGATGACACATTCCTGCTGGTGGAAATCTTTCTTTCTGGAGGGAAAACAATCTCATGCTCCTCTTTAGTCATTCCCATGAGAAAAGTGTGATTTTCTGTGTTTCTTTTTAGCTGTAAGCATGGAGGCATGCTACAGAGGCTGGTGGACTGACAGATGAAGACATTTGTAGCAGTAGCTTGTATAACTAGATAACAAAGCTGCCGACTCAGATCTGTGCCACATAGGGATGCAAACGAGACTGATAATATGAACTATGTTAAAAAACGGTTAGCTAGTGTTGATATAACACCCAGAATACTTTTTTTTGTAACTGGACTCTTATTTTATAGAATATGGTATTTGTACAACAGATGTTAAAGTTTTTGCATGAACTTGACAGCAACAGTAAATAATGTAAGAGCATTTAGCAGTAGATCAGTTTTTGATTCATAGTACTGTGTTTAAAAAATGCAGCCTTTGTTTCTAAGGCCAAAACTTTAGTAATAAGTATATCATTTTAAGTGAAAGAAAGTACAAAGAATAATGTGTTAATTTTGTTATAAATTTGTAGGGAAGGGTCACTTTACAAAGTTTTGTAAAAGAATTACCAATATGAGAACTGAAATGCAAATTTTAGAAGTGTGTGTTTCCATCATGTAGAATAACTGAGTGTACCCAGTGACACTACGTTAAAATGTAATATATTTTTAGAAGATTGAGTGATTCAAGCACTTCTAGATTCTGGAAGCACAATGTATTTTATCAAGGGCTCCCTGTGGTAAAAACATAAGAATATTTACAATCAAAAAGTAAATTATGTCATTACATGTCTGGGAGATCTTTGCTACATCAAATTGTGTATACACACTGTTATGTGTACTAGATAAGTTGTATAACCCATCCTGTTTACCTGTCCTGAGAGGGTTGACTCTGCTTGAAATAAGTTTGCAAAAATAATATTATGTGGCTGTATCCCCTGACATGGCCCACAAGTTAATATTAAGAAAACATTTTTCCCGTTTTCAAGAACTATGCAAAATGTGGGATGAGTGAGAATTCATAGATACATTGTAGAAAACTGATGTACATTAACATGAAGAGAGAGCAGTAACCTGATATTCACTGTAAAAATGGGGAGGATAGTGAGCACAGCAGTGACAGAGACAAAATCTAGAGAAGGGAGTTATCTTAAAAAATATAAAAGAAAAGAGCTTGCTCACTAAGTTAAAGCCAGCAAGAGCAGACTCTGCAGACATCTGAGGTTTGCACACCCGACGTTTACATGTTGCTGTGATCTAGCTGCCTTTAGATGTAAGAGACTTTTTCATCAGTGTATTCTGCCTGGCATGATGGATCAACATCTAAGAGTAAAAAAAAAGAGAGACAGACACTAAGCCAGTACAGTTTGAAAGCATTACAAAGCAAGGGTTATGTGTAAGTTTAGCTTGACAATGGTACAAGGCAGAGAGCAGAAAAATATTTGCAGATTGAAAAGCCTTCAGGGTAGGAAATGTAAGTGATTACTCACTTACTAAAAAGAATAAATCTCTCACTGAGGAAGCACACCCCATGGAAGTAAGTTTAGAATAAAAAATTTAAAAGCTGGGTCGAATTTTGAACTTTTTATCCAGTTAAAAAGAAAACTGTAGTAGAGGAGAAAACTAAGCAATATGTAAGAGTTCAGAGAAAGTAGTTTACCTGTAACATATTTGCTACAGTGTAGTTAAAGATGGAGATATAATACTCAACCAGAGATGTAAACCCACTTTTTAGAGTGTGACAGAAAAATCAGGAATCTTGGCAGCAGTTAATTATAAGTAATGCCACAGTAATGTAGGTGGATGCAATTTGTTCTGAGATTTCCTTTTCTGAGGGACATGGAGGAAAAAAGGAAACAGAAGGTGGTAAATATTCCGCCTAAGGTAGAAGAAAAACAACTTGGATAATAAAAATGCAATAAAAGAGTGATGTGTATTCACCCTGAAACAGAGGGAGATGAAATATGTTCAAAGATGCCTTTTCAGAGAGACGTAGAAAAGAAGCAATACCTGAGAAATTGGTATGCATCCATTCCATAGTATCCTTCTGTCCTAGGAAAGGGATATAAACTAAAAGAGTGGCAATGATTCACCTTTAAATGGAGGGAGAGAAATGTAGAAAAAGTAAGAAAAAGGAGAAGGCAGTGTGTACTGATAGACAAGGTGACGCTGAACAGAATCCCAAATAGATTCCTGTTTAAAATGTAGAGGAAGGGGTTCTACACATCAGGTTGGTGAAGAGAAGTAAACAGAAAAATTAAATGAGGCAGAGATTGAAACTGATGGAGCCAAAGCTTGCTGATGGTTAGAACTTTTCTGTTTATCAGAAGTGCACTGCACTGACAGGCCAGCAAAAAGTATTAGTACTGAAACAGATTGGATACATGTAGAAGAAAGGCCCTAGTGTAAGGACCTTCAGAATGGACCAAATGTAAGGCAGTGACATAAGAAGTAGAGTGCAGAGTTCTGAGCCTATTTCTGCTAAAGTAAAACAGAAAATACAATTAAAAGCAGACTCTAAGCAACATAAATCTAAGTATAAATAAGATTTTGTTTAGGGAGATTTACCCTTTGAAGTAAAACATACTGCTAACATACTTATACTTAACATACTGCTCCCAAATACTCACAAATCTTAACTCCATTTTACTTAGCAAACTCGAATCAACCTATCACAAAATAGCCAGATTTGCTGCACAACAAACCTACAAATCTCACCACTGTATCTCCCTCAAACATCTAAACTGTCTCGAATTACTACATCTTGTACTCCTCTCTAAGCTCCAAATTATACACTCCATTATTTATTCACCATCCTACTGTCCAGCACTAGGCACCATAATCTCCCACTATGTCCCATCCAGACTACTCAGGAGCTCCACCCAAGACCTTTTACAAATTTACAAGCCCAAGACCAAAATAGGAGCCATTACAAACAGCTACCATCCCTCTATTGTTTGGAACAAAGTCCCACAAGAAGTTAGATCACTTTCACATCCTAAAGTATTCAAACTAGCCACTAAAGAGTACTTAAAAAGTCACTGGATATGTACCTGTTCTCAGCCTCCTTGAATATACCTTCACTAAATAACAAACCTAACTTGCTGTATCTTACCATCATTTCTTCTCCTCTATATCAAAACATTTACAACTTAAACTAGTCTACTTCATCATTTTTTACCGAACACCATCTCCTTTCCTTCTGCTGCAGTATTCTTCATAACATTTTTATAGAGAATTGTAAATGCATGTATATGATAACAGTTCTACAAGTTTTGTTATGAATGATTATAATGTTAACTGTGTTTGTAACGGTTATATGTTCTGTAACTATGTTTTGGAGCTTTTCTCCCCAGGCCTCTGCTGAAAAAGGGCTTTTGCTCAGTCAGACAATCCCGGTTAACAAATGTAAAATAAATAAACAAAAATAAATAAATAAACAAAAATAAATAAATAAACGTAACGATTGAAAAGGAAATGAAGGACTGGTCTCCACTCAAACTAAGGTAGAGAACCGCACTGAAGAAAATAGACTTAACATAAAGCCAAATTTTAAAAAGATAGATGCATGCTAAAAAAGATGACTTGCATAGTGGGGGAAGTAGCATCTTCAGAACAATAAGTCAGCATTGGAGTACCAGGATGGAAGCAAAGAACACAGAGGAAATAAAAACATAGTAGGCCTGCATTATTTAGAGAATCGAACCTGAAATTTCTAGCTGAAGAACAGGTTCACATGGAGAATGTAGAAGGTATAGACATAGTGAGTACATTAGTTGTGCAGGATATCTGTGAGGCAAAGCAAGATGACACAAGCATAACATTTGCCCTTCGCACCAAGTTAAAACTGGTGATGGGTAGAATCATGTATTTCAATGTATGCATGCAATTTCCATGATAGCAGTTCAGTGAGCGTCATTAAAGATACTTTTTAAGTAGAATTGATGCCCCTCTTTCTTAACAGACAGATGTCAGAAGTACAGTGAACTTAGTGACGGCAGTGGACAGTGAGTAAGCAGAACCTGCTAAGGAGAAAAGGTATGGAGGTTAGCAAAAGTTATGCAGGCATTCTGCATAAAAAAATGTTCAGAAAATAAAAGTAAGATGCAAGATTATGTACAGAACATATACACAGCATCTCTAGGAAAAGAAGAAAAAAATTACAGCTAGTAGTAAAATTCTGAGTTGATAGTAGGGAAGCTACCAACACTTGGGTTATCCTGTTTGATAGAGGGAAGAGCTTGTTTAGGTATGACATAGATGATTTGCACAATGTGCGAGTTAAAAGGGGAGACTTCCATAGCATAACACCAGTAAAAGAAATGTTGCTATTAGGGGTCATGACAGAATTATAGTATGATATAAAAGGGGTGACACCCATGACAATTTCTGTTGGTAGTAAGCATGCCTCTCAACCTCTTAGAGCAAGAAATCTGGACAAAGCCATAAGTAAAAGTTGGATGGAGGCCCAAAAAGGGGGCAATTATTAAATATTGCTCCTACAAACTTGGAAAGTCAATAGAATAATGGGTTTTGCATTAGCGTTCATTTTCTGAAGAATATGAAGTCTGAAACTCAAATGTCTGTCATTTTCTAACTTTAGTCTTTAATGATTTGCCACTAATTTGCCAGAAAACCATAATTTTATGAAAAACGGACCAAAATATGAGGCAAAAATCTGTACAGTTGAGAGGCATGGATCATAGAGATGCTTTGCAACACTAATTCAATTTAGTTGAAAACTGTTTCTGAAGGGCAGGTTATGCTTAATTTATTCAGAATACCAGAACCAAGATGAAGGACAGTAACAGGAAATGATGTAGGAATGACTTATGGTAGCTATAGTAGGAAAGTGTTATCTGGTAGAGAATATAATGTACCCCACAACTGAATTGCCGGGTTGTAAAAGACAGACTACCCATCATGAGGAGTCCAAATCACCTCATTTACTTCAGTGGGAAAGGGGCAGTTGCATGTGGAGTTTGTTGATACTGTAAAAAATGTAATGCTAATAAATTCTTGTGATATTTTACTGTTAATGAAAAATGTATTAAATATATTTCTTTAAATATGTATCCAGCATATAATGGTGAGTTGCAGGGCCCATACCTCAATATAAAATAAAGCAGCCTGTAAGGCTAAATTGGGGGTGAGAACGCCTCAGTGGAAGGGCAGTGTGATGAAATGTAGTACTGGAAGCATGGAGGGCCCAGTCAGGGATAATCTGTAGAGCTTCATTTGTAGACTGTGATTCATTTTTGGAATTAAGAGTTAGATCTAGGAGATGGGCCTGGAGATTTTTTGGGGTTGAAAGTGGGAGTATGTTATGGAATACCTGAGCTTAAAGTGTGGCCTTGGAAAGAGGCCTCTGAGTTGTGATAGAACTTTCTATGGAGTGTTGAACTTTATTGACTGAACTTTATAGGTTCATAGGTATGTACTAGGCTAATGGCCCTGGGGCTTTTACAGGCCGAGCCCATAGAAGTGCCCTGGCATTGTGCCGCCCATCGTTAGTTCCTTGTGCCTCTATCAAGTAGAGCCACTGGAGTAATCCCCGGGATGAACTTTCTATTTCCCATCTACTCATCAAGATTTCTCTTAAAGAAGGTTAGTGAGGTGCTCTTCTTTACATGTATGGAAAGTCTATTCCAGTGCATGGGCAATCTCTGGGTTATGAACCTGTCATTTCAGCATGTTCTGTTGATTGTGGTAATGAGGTTGAGGTCTCTGGAGCGTGTGGTGCGGAGGGATTGGGATTTGTTTAGATGTAGCATTTCTAACAGAGCTGGGTCAGACATGGATTTGTAAGTCAAGCAGAGATCGCCTCTTAGTAGACGATATGAGACAGAGAATAGCTGGAGTTTTTTGAGTCTGTCCATGTAGGACATGTGTTTAAGACCTAGGATCCTCTTTGTGAAGTATGTTGTTGCAGGTGTCTAGTGAGGTACATGCCAAATGGTATGTTGTACTCTATGATTGGTCTAATGAGGGAAGAATAGAGAGAAAAGATTACCTCTTTCTTCCTGGAAACAAAACCCTTGGTAATGAGATGTGCCACATAGAAGGACTTTCTGACCACAGTGGCAATGTGGTGGTCGAAGGAGAGGTTGCTATCAACCTTTGTACCCAGATCTCTTATAACACCTTCAGTGTTCAGTGGGCTCCCATCGATGTGGTAATTTGTGGGAACTGAGTTTTTCCCAAAGGGGATGATGATGCATTTTTTGGCATTAAGCTTAAGGCCATGGTTTCAACACCAGTCATTGGTCTCAGTGAGTCCTTTCTGTAGGATGTCTGCATCACTTACAGAGTTAATAATGATGCAGTTGTTGGTCAGCCAGAGTCCCACCATGTTGGCCTGGACTTATGAGAAGTAGATGCCAAACAGGAGAGGACCCAGAACCAATCCCTGTGGGACTCCACTCATGACTGGTCGGCAGTCTGACTTGGAGTCCGCTACTTTTACACTGGGTTCTATCTGTGAGCCAATTTTCAACCTACCTAACGACATAGGGGTTGATGCCTAGTTTGCTGAGTTTTTCAATAATTCCCGAGTGAGGAATGGTATCAAAGGCCTTGGCCAGATTGAGGTAAGCTGCATAAACTGCCTTACCTTCATCCACAGCCCTGGTGACTGACTCAAAGAAGTCAGCCAGGTTGAGCAGGCATGATCTACCTTTCACAAAACCAAATTGCATGGGATCTAGTGTTTGGAGATTCCCTATATCCTTATTAATTAGGTCCATGATGATGCACTCCATAGCCTTTATATATCAGACTCATCAGGCTAATGGGGCAATAATTTCCAGGGTCTGTAGTCGCTCCTCCTTTATGGAGAGGGATGACTGTAGCAGTGTGCCATTCGGTAGGGACAAAGACTGAGGTGAGGCTGTGAGTGAACAGAGCACACAGATGTGGTGCCAGTTCACTTTGTAATTCATGTTGAACACAGCCAGGGATATTGTCGGGTCCCATGGAAGCTGTATTCTTGGCCAACCTGTGCTGCAGTAATGTTGGGTGCTTGGCATTCTTCCGGTATTGAGATTGGTCCTTTGGGGGGGGGGGAGTTAAAGTTGGCACTGAATCTATTGGCCAGTATGTTGGCAATATCTGTTGGCTCAGTAAAGGAGGTACCATTGTGCAGTAACTCAAAGCAAATTTGGATATTGCCATGGAGATTCTTGATATAACTATAGAAGGCTTTGTGGTTGTTTTTAGTGTCTGTCACAATTCTGATTTCATGGCTGGCTTTGGAGGTTTTGATGAGGAATCTCAACTTTTTGTTCAGGGTAATAAGGGAATTTTTTCAGTCTTGGAACTTCACCTTTTTCTGCAACAGTTTCTTCCTTCTGTTGTAGAGTTTATTAATGGCAAGGGACTACCAGACTGGCTTCCTTTTTTTGGAGGAGAGCATCTTGGCTCTGTTGGGTATGGCTAGTTCCATGCATTTATGTACGTGTTCGTACAGTGCATTGGTGTTATGTTTGGCAGTCATGAATCTATTTTCCATTGGCATGGGTGCCATGAAGTTAGCCACCTCTGTTTGTAGGAGTCCAACGTCAGCCTTGGGGAAGTTTTTCATGGTGGATATTTGCAGGGGCTGTGGGTGAGATATGGATTTCCATGGTGATTAGTTTGTGGTCAAATCTAACCAGGGAGGAATTGAGTACTGGTGTAGAGCAACGGTTGCACGTGTTAGTAATAACCAGGTCAAGGATGTTGCTTCCTCTAGTAGAGAGGGGTAAGAATTAGCTGGTTCAGGGCATTGGAATTGATGAATTCCATAAAGCGTTGGGCCAGTGCATTGGTGCATGAGTAGTTTTCCTAGCTGATGGAGGGGTAGTTGAAGTCACCTAGTATGAGAGCATTGGGTTGGATCTTAATAGTTTCCAGGGTGCTTAGGAATGTGGAGTGAGAGTCTTGGGACATGGTTGGAGACCTATAGCAGGCTATGACCTGAATCATCGTCTTACCCAATGTTAGTTGTACCCGGAGTATCTCAGATGCTTTATGTTGGGCTACTAGTCTGGAGGTGTGCATATTCTTTATGAATATGGAGACACCACTGCCTTTGGAGCTTCCGTCCATGTTCTGGGCAGAAAGGTGTGGAATGAGTTATAGCCTGGTAGCACAAGGGTGCTTTCTGCTACTTTCAACCAGGTCTCCATTACAGCACAAATGTCAATGTTCTCCATTGTGAGGAGTGCTTCAAGCGAGTGCATCTTGAGATTTAGACTTCTAGCATTGAGCAGCATGACCCTCAGATTGCATTTATTTATAGCTGTTATGGTGGTAATTTGGTATTTGGAATACTGCCTAAAAAAGGCACTGTAAGGGTGGCAAGAGCCTTGGTCAGTACATGAAAACCCAGGGGTGACAGATGCAGGCCATCATTGGCAAAGCATCGAGGTCTGTCAATTATGTCATCCCAAGCAGACTGTTACTGGACCCCCTTAGAATGACACCAGAAACTAAGACAATTGTTGAAGTCAATCATTTTCTGTTTGTACTGTGGTATCATTCTGGGCAATGGTAGGATGCTGCTCAGGGCTAGAGTCATACTTGCCTGTGCCACATAATCTGAGAGCTCCACCATGTCTCTTTTCATGTAGCCCAGGGAGGTGCATCTCAGGTCATTCAGACCCACATGGACAATGACAGAGTCATATTTGTACTTGTTGTGGAGTGACCTGAGTGCGTGTATTATGTGTTGGCATCTGGCACCTGATAGACAGCTAACTGCTACCTTCTCCTTATTCAACCTAGTGAGTGGGACATCAGTGTACCTCCCAACTGAGTCACCTATGATTATTGTATTGGGCAAGCTGTTTTGCCTTAGGGGCTTACGTTGAGAGGCACACTGTGTAGGTGAGCTATGTGTCTTGTGGTTTGTGCTGTGCTGTGGTGGTCAAGTGCATCTCTGCCTTGGAAGTCTCTGCTGTTTGGGTAGATTTCTATTGAAAGCCTCCATGAAGGTGGGTGTGTGTGTGGTTTGTGTTTTTATGTGAGGGATGTGATGGTAGGTTTTATTTTTGATTTATTTTGTGTGTGTGTGTATGAGCAAATCTTCCATTACTTTTATTTAATGATTAAATATGATTTTGTGTATGCCTCTAATACATTCATAAATTCTACACTATACAGCTATATATTTCCCCCATATAAATAACTTGTATATGCTAAAGCTTGTCTTTGTATCAAGTATGTATCTCCTTCCTACTCCACAGAGCATCTGTGGCTGCTGGTTGTCTTTCTCTCTTAGCCAGTCATACTGGTGGGTTCTTTCTTAATGCCAGTAGCAGGTCGCCAGTGACACAGACAGATGCCTTACCTCTGTGTTAGTGGGCTGGTCTGTACTTATTTTGTTTATAAGGAAAATGCTTGGATGCAGATGATATTGTCATGTACATGAATTAATCTTGCCTCTTTATGTATTCATTGTTTTCCAGGAAGATGTGTTTTCTTTGGAACAATACATTTCACAAGAATTTGCAAAACTGCACCAGTTTCTGCAAGAGAAGGAGCAAAAACTCATCCAGCAGCTTAAGAATGAATCCTCAGACATTCTACAAGAAATGGAAGATGATCTTGAAGGCACTGAGTGTGATGTTTTATCCTCCCATGTGGTAGAGTCCACTGCTAACTCTGATCTCAAGAATAAAGAGGCAGAAGTTCTAAAAGACAGAGACACACACGTCCCCATTCAAGCTGATATTACACCCACTAACAAGATGTTGTCTGATAATCATTTGGAGATCAGAGAACATAAAGCTGTTGGTTTGCTTACGGTAAGCCTGCCTTTCATTCTTTCATTACTGATTTGCACATTTTTTTGGGGGGAAGGTGGGAGGATGGGTGATATGGAAATCTGTCAAAAATTTCTTTATCTCACCTATCACCACAGTAAATTTTGCAAAGTCATTTGCATAATTGTGAAATAGTTATTCACATTTTTATTATGTCACTCTCTCTGGATGTATGAAAAACATTGCATGTATAAATAAATCTGCCTTCGATTTATGAATCCTTCCATGAATTCTGTGAATTTTTCCAGCTAACAAAAAATGATATGCTCTGTTATGGCATACATCTGCAACAACTTCAAAATGTATTTCTCATTGATTTATTAGATAATAATTAATGCCAGTTAGGGCAAGCACACACCAATGACATGATTTGGCAGAATAAAAACGTGGAGCGAAGGAATACCTTTAAAAAAAAAAACACCACGTATAGAGGTTCCTGAAGTCCTTCACTTTTGTGATATGTCCCCTCATTCCCCCTAATTTAACATAACTCTGAGGTTGTAGCACCCTGGGGACTAATGTATTTAACTTGGGATACAGAGTCCTGCAGATACCTCTTAACCTGCAGACATTGAAAATAGTCACAATGAAAATTGAAAAGATGGATCCATCCAAAAATGTAGACCTCTAATTGGGATAAAATCTGACTGCCAAATAGCCTCCCTTATTCCAATACGAGTGTAGGATGATTAGAATTGTACGTTGAAAAAAAGCAGAACAATAAAAACGGTGGAAAATACAAGCACATTATCAGAAAGACAGAAAATCTGTAGATTTTAATGAACTGTATTGCAAAGTTGTATCACACAAGGTCATTTATTTTTGTTTCTGAAGAAGGGAGATATAAACTGTGTGTCATCCTTCCTTTAAATTTAGTACCAATTGTATGTTGGTCATTTAGTGTGTTCTGTGCACTACAGTTTCAAAAATAAAGTTTGGGGGGGGGTCTGAAAATTGTGTGGAAGGGTACAGCGAGAGTGAAAATATGGATCTCCAAAAGTAGGTACATAATGCACAGGGGTAAATCAGGCCCATAAATAAAACTGTTGCTTCAAAATAGAGACAGCTGAGAGGTCTGGTCATACCATGGAAAACTTTGCCGTTATTGCCATAGCGTTTAGTGCAATATGTTTTCATTTGGTGAGGCTTAATAAATCACTGGTAGTGGGAGTACCGGTACTTTCTCTGTAGAGACAAGTATTTCTTGAACCAAGCAACAGCCTTGGGAGAGTCAGCGTTAAGAAGCCTAGTTTCTGTCTTCAGCCATACTGGGGATTGTTTGTCCTTTAATTGAGAAGTGTAAAAGCAGCAGCATATCATTCCCAGTCTTGGGGTCTCTCTAACCAAAAGACAAAGATGAGTGAGCATCATAAACCTTTTTAATAACAGTCCATCATCATCCTTTATAAATTGAGAAGATACGTTAAAGACTCTAGCCAAAATAAATATTATTGAAAATACTGAGTTTCTTTGCTGAAAGACATGAAATAACAAAGGAGCCTGTAACTTTTTGGTGACTGGTAGGTACTCTTCCAAAGAGCAGCCATCTTCGCCATATATTCATCCAGATTAAGGATTTATCCTATATGCCCTTCACGTTCAAATCCAACATGCTCATTACATTAGCATTATATAAATATTCAGGTATTTAAGGCAAATGTTTACTCAAAATACAGCAACCTTTATGTTGTCCTTTTTTCAGAGATAATGCTGCTAGGTTTTAAGTAAAAATGTCTGATTTGTGCAAATTTTAGTTTAGGTCTGATATGCTTACAAAGCTTCCTAAATGAAAAAAGCAGAATACAGATATTCTGTTCAGGGTCCTCTTTCTTGAACTTTGCAGTCATCAGCAAAGAATGACATATTAGTATGAATACTGTGTGAAGTGTTAACACTGAGTGTGTTCTTATTATTTAAAAGTCTATACTGGGTTCATTGGCTAGAAGAAAGTACTTGTGATGCCAGGCACCCCTTTCTTGTACCCCTATTTCATTTAAAGATATTAGAGACTGCAGAGTTCACCAGCTTTTGAGCCCTTGGGGATTTATATAATGCCCATGCAGCTTGCACAAAGGAGGGGGATCCCATGTATTGGAGAATGTGCCAAACATACTGCCAATTAATGGTGTCGGATGTCTTCTCAGAATCAAGACGGTTGGCAGTGGTGGGGTCCAGTATACTCTGAAGTCCCAGCATGTGCATTAGTGATATACATATGATCAGTGCTTGATCTGTCTGCCACACATTCCCACTAGGAGAATTATTGATACTAGAATATCACAGAAATGGCATTGGTTTGTAGTTCTGAACTTTAGATGCATCTTTGTTGGGTCTTCGAAGTACTGTTATAATATTAAAGAACAATGCACCATGAATTACTTCTTCCTTTGGAATGAACTGAATCGTTTCAACAAAGGAGTTACTGGAGTATCTGTAGGGCTTTGCGTACTTCAGTATGCAAGCTATCAAGTTCTGGGGCTTTGCCCCAAAAGATTTTGAAATGTAAATTTGGACTACTTTTTTACTTTTGGGAGAAGTTAATGAGTTTGCTTGTTCCCCTGAGAATCTGGATATGTCTTCCTTTTTCTTTTGATAATTTGGTTTACCCAAGGGTCATTTAGTTCCTGTCACCCTTGGTATAGGATATTGTAAAACAACACATTATTGATACATGTCCTTTCTGTAGGTAAGGAATACTGCTTTTCTCCTAATAAGTCACCATACTGGATATCCAAATCTAACTTGGTATCCCCATAGTCTGTTACACGTATCCTGTTCCCACCTTTGCAGAGAGACATACTTTAGATAAAGCTGAGCTTTTTCTGATAGGGCTTTGATAAGTGGGAAGTAGGTCAGCTTTTAGTTTTTCAATATATTATTGGGCTCTCTGGATGTGCTGCAGTTGCAGCCAAGGCTAATATGCTGTTACTTCCAATCTCCATATATGGGAGTCTGGTTCACCTATTACCCATGCCTTAGCCTATGCACATAAGCTGTACAGTTCTAGCTTGAGAGGTTCCCAGTTTAGCCTTAGAGGAAAACTCTATAAAAATTAGTAAATGACTTAAAATTCTATCTGATCTTTTTTATGAGCTCCTGTTTCCCAAGAATTCTCCATAGGGGAATAATGCTCGTTGAGAGTGGTCAGTTTTGAAAGATGGCCTTGTGGTACTGAAAAGGCACAAGGAAACTTTCTGCCTTGTAACAAGATGTCTGCCACCAACCAGAAGATTGCATGCTTGAAATATTACTGGCTGGCTCTGGTGAGGTAAAAATCTTTTTTTTAAACAGCTTTATTGAATTATAATGTACGACATAGACAAACATACATTAACAGAAAAGAAACAAACCATATTAACACTTTTTTCCCATTTACATACATTTATCACATATCTTTTCTTTTTAACAATCATCAGTCCAGCATCACAGAAATTGCTGAATTCCTCCCTTCCCTTAAACCTCTCTCCTCCTCATGAACACGAATATGCACGGTTCCCATAATTTCCATTTATTTATGTGCAATTTGCTCCTACCTTTTGTAAAGATCCCTCTTCTAGTGCTTTTATTTCTTTTATAATATTCAGTGTTCCAAATACAATTGGTTTAGACTTTGATTTCCATTTTCAAGTAATTGGTGTTTTGGAAGCCACCAGAATTAAACTTAATAAGGCCTTACTATGTCTAGGCAATTCAGATCCTGTGTCCTAGCTAAAAAAAATATACATATTTGTTATATATATTATAAAATCCTTGGTTACAGCCATTTGCTCACCTCATTTTTCATGCAGAGTATTCTGTATGAAACTTTTTAAATCTGCCCAGTAATTACAATCTGAAAACTTATGTTCCCATTTATCTGTTTCTTCCCATTCATACCTCCATCATTTGCTATATACCTGAGGAAAAGTTTGAGGTATAAGCTTCTTCATCCCATGTAGAATTTTCCAGGTATCCCATTGGTCCATTTCTACCATGTACCTGTTTAAGGTCTTCTGTGATAGGATATGTGTTGGACCCATGGTCATACAGCAGTTATAAATTAAGGACCATATTGTGATCTCCCCCCAGTGAGAAGCTTTGAGGTCCTTTTTTTCTTTTTATCTACATAGTCAAATAATTCTTTAAATAGTTAGATGTAATCTTCATTAAATCCTTAACATTTCCAACTATAAACATACTGGGGCGGATGTTAAAGGTTGCTTTTGATGTTTTTCCCTTTTAGAACCAACTTAAATTCAACAAGCTTGAAGTCTAACGATGACGTAACAAAAATAGCCACTCCAGCATTTGCATTGTAGTTAATGGTGTGTGAACTGGGGCTCTTCCAAAGAGAAAATACTGTTGTTCTGCTGTGGTAGTTTGTGTGCTTTCCTCTGCACAGATTGTCTACTTTTATTCTTTTAATCCAGTTTTGAGTGTTCTCCTTTAAGCTTAAAAGTTTAGATCTCTTCTAATCGCCAATGCAAATGCAGCATTAATTAAATAGTAACAATGCACTCATTGCAGCAAAATCCACAGAGAGTTAAAGGTATTGAACTTTGCTTGAATATTCAAACAGTAGCTTGTAGTTATGAATGGTCTACCCGATTCCTTTGAGGTAGAGTCCTTGGTGTTGAACTGTCAAATTCCAACTCCCTAAACATTTGACTGTTTCTAAAGGGCACAGGATTCATGCAGGTTTCTTTACAACTCCACCCCCCCAAAAAAAAAATCTAGATGGAGATCCAGATATAGTGTCTGAAGATACTTCTAAGACAGCTAATCTAGACTTGAGTGTAACACTTTTGACAGTGACTATGAAAGTAGAATTCTTAACCATTTTGCGAAGAAGGGCTATACTTTTCCCAGCCTACAGAGCCCTGAACTGTCAGATCTACATGGTCAAGTATCCACACATAGATTGTTAAACATCTCCATGATGCTTGTGGGGAGTTATGAGTAAAACTCTGAAGGGTACATTAGTGAGCCAGGTGCAAATGTTGTGCAGGTGGACAGTGGGTATGATGCTATGAATGCAGTATCTAGGGCTGCTGCTACCTTGTTTTTCATTGAGAAACATTCCTGTCCAAAGCTGTAGTCCCTTCCTGCAGATGTTCAAGTGCAACTCCTGAATGCATCTTTGTTTAAAGACTTAAGCTTTTGGCTCCCCATCTCATGCTGTATTAAAAAAAAAATGGGAAAACATGGAAAAAACAATGGAATCACCATCTTATTCCCAACTATATCAGCAATTATGCAATAAAACAATACCAGGAGTAAAGAAACAAGAAATGGCCAAAAGGTAAGAAAGGTACCCAAAAAAAGGAAGTGGCAGCCAGAGGGCAAAGGTACATTTCGAAACCCCTAGCATAACTCTCAGCAGGGAGCATGTGTGACTGTCTCACTCTTCTTCATTCTTTGTCTCCCTCACAAAAAAAAAAAACACATGCAAAAAGACACACACTGGCCCTTACATTTCCCACTGCTTCTCCAGCAGCCTGCAGGGATTGGTGGCTGATTGGCCCTCTTCAGACAAAATTGACTAGGCATTACAAAGGACACATGGGTTATAGAAATTTTATGTAGGGGTTACAAAAGATTCATGTTGTCACCAACAACAGTTTCACCGAATGTAAAATAAACTTAATGTTCACCAAAACTGCTTTTGCCAAACCTCCAAGGAATGTTTTTTTTTTTGCAAGGGGTAAAGCTCTTCTTTCTATTCACGGGGAATCTATTAATGGGGAATATATATACCAAACACCCCACAACTTGTATATAACAACTCCTGGGGCACGCAACAGGTGGGAAAAAGAATGGCTCTATTCTGTGAAAGTAGTTTTAGTGGGCATTCTTCAATCTTTTTACATTTGCCTAAACTTTTGTTAAAAAATAAGCAGGGACATTCATACATATCTTTAATGAAACAACTACCGTGTTCCAGTTCAAACTCCAAAGAAGCTGCAAAGGGCAGTGAGTTACAACCTGTATTGTTTCCAAAGGCTGGATTTCTGTCTAAATCTTCCATATTCCAGTCTTACACCAGCCAGGTTAGTGGTATTTTTTGAAGCTTTCATGGATACTATGAAATGAGAAGCTTTCCTTCCTCAACAGAAGATAGAATTTCTGATGACCTACTTTCTGTACAAGCTGTTAAAGAATAGGCCATAGCTTATGAATTTTTAAGAATTTTAAGTTATGTGGTTCCCAGCATTTTAATGGTGCCACTAGCAAGAGTTATTCATAAGAAAGCCACTGTGGTTCACGAGGAATACATGGCAATATCACTATCAGTGCCGTGACATTACCAGCCCAATACTTCTCACAGAGTAGACCTCTGAGTGCAGGGCATGTGGTGCCCCAAAGAGAGGAAAAAGCACATAAATCTAAGGGATTTATGGAAGTCATTGTGGCACTCAGATTTCAAGCTTCTTTGGAAGTCGTGAGTACCGAGTGTGATAAAAGAAAACACTACAGTAATTTGGTACATAAAAACATGGAATACATAGTACTAACCATTTACAGACTATCAGCACAAGCTTGTGAGGAAGTCCTGAAAGCAAAGATTGTCTTGTGGGTTTTCTATATCCCTAGCCAGGAGAATTCCCTGACCAAAAAGTGAAATGGAATCCTAGCAGATCTCCATGAGTGGCATTTTAACAGAGGCGGACCTCACAAACTGATGAGATGTACCCGAGATGGATTTTTGCTTCTGTGACCACAAACAGTTGAAGTTCTGCTCCATAGTACCATACAGGTAGGCATGGGCAGTGAATGCCATCTCCCTGAATGAGCACTTCTGTTTCTATATAAATACTCTTTTATAGCCTTGTTCCCCATTGTAGTTCAGAAAAATAAGGGAAGGGGTGGGAGGCAGCAGTGGATCTCACTTCATTTGAAATGGTAATGAAAGATCCATTCCTGCTGCCACAGGTTGGAAACCTCTATATGCAGGTGAAGGGGTCCGTGGTACACCTATGCCTTCCCATTTTTGGGGTCCTTGTTACACCTAAACATACCCTCTGTGGTACACCTAAACCTACCTACTCTCAGGCTTACTGCATGGAGTATATATGCCTTTACTTCCCGTTCGCCTCCTAACTCAGAGGATGTACTTATCATGTGGGGAGCTAGGTGGCCAAGCACCAGGGAAATGCTGCATGACTAAATGGAAAATATTTTCCATTTATTAACAAAAAAGGAAATGGTTCCGAAAATTGGCAGATATGCCTTAGGTTCTGCAGTAGTTGTTGACATTGTTTACATGTAGACTGCCTTATGTTCCACTGCAGGTACATTTATTATCCATTCCAGACTGACCCTTTGGACCTACTTTAGCCTGTAGGCCCCAGTCCAACAGGTGCTGAAGAACATCCTCCTTCAGCCCCTAGAAAGGAGTTGGTACTAACTTGGGACTAGAAGTTTGTGCTAGAGGAATTAACCCGGTCATGTCTTGAGCCCAAAGCTACTGTACCACTAAAGTTTATCTCCTGAACAATACCTCCTCATTACCAATACATCAACAAGGAAGATTTCAGAGTTCTGGCATTGATGGTACAAAGAACCTTTCATACACTTCCACAAAGACAGTGTTACCTTGTGTACTGGCCACTGTTCATGCCAAAACGTCCAACAGAAGTATCCTTAAATCAGGATATTGAATTGCTTTCTTTTCCCTATCCCTTAAAATAAGAGGGTAGATGGTTTTGCACTCTTTGGATATTCATAGGAGTTTAGAAGGACAAAGTGTTTTGTCTTATTTGCTCCAAGGAAAGGCTTACCAGTGTAAAAACAGTCTCAAAATTGCTAGCGCATTGTATTCTATTTTGTGCAAATGATCATGATGAAGTGCAGTGAAATATATACAGCTTTCCTTACAAGGATAAATACTCAGAACATTCGTAGGACAGAAGGAAAGTCTTCCAGGCACACATTCTGCAGGTATTTCAGGTTGGATATAATGTCCAACACCAGGGCTGGATTTGCCATGTTATTCAGCAGAGGCTTATCCAGCCTTCCTTTGAATCCCAATGCCCCTCTTTTGGGCAGTTCTGTGAATCTTCCCAACTGTTATGAGTGCAACAGTCACCCTCATGAAGCTTTGTAGTTATCTTACCATAATAGCATATGCTTGACTGTGATCACTGTTGAAATCCTAATTTCCCTCCCTACATTCCAACTGTCTTTATGTGGCATCCTAGGGCTTAGCTGTTTGACCATTATAATATCTGTGATGCCAGTGCACTGGCCTAGTAATCAAGGAGCCTCGATTCTCACCAGTAACACTAGTGAGGGATGTGCACATTGGAAGGGTGAACAGTACACACGCACTAAAGTACAGTTTCCCTTATGAGCACACAGAGATCACAGTCAGTCTGGGGCTGGTTTCTCCCTCTCTCTCCAGATCCCCAGTAAGACTCCCAACTGGCACAGCTATAGGGTTAAGATCTCAGCCGAGTAGTCAAGCCAAAACCTCCAGCATCCTCTCTGTCCAAGTAGTGCTTCGTGTCCCTGCCCAAGTAGCTGACACACACACACACACACACACTTTGAGATTTGATTTATATGCAAACAGACACTCCTGGGGAAGGCTGGCACAGGTTCTCCAGCTATGCCCCCTTCTGTCCAGACTATACAGTATTACCATCTGCCACCAACCACCCTTTTCAGCTAGTATAAAGACCCTTACCAAAGGGTGTCCAATTCTGCTGTGCAATGTTGCTATTATCCAAATGGTAAGTATGACTAAGACTTGAAGGCTGTTTAGGAGTGGCTTGTTCAGTATCACCAAATACGTGCAAGTATGCTAAGAGCTTGTATATCTCTACACAAAACCAGCCACAGTTACAAGGTTTAAATATATTTAAAAATAAATAATAAAAGCACAGGACAGTACTTATTAACTCAACATAGTGACGGCAGAGTTCACAATTCACAGGAAATACTTTAAAATAACATAGTAGGACAATTTCACATAAATATAGAAACATCTACACTAATCATGCTATATTCCTATCTATCTCCAAGAGAAACTAAGTTCTAAATAACTTACTTACAGAGCCAGGCAAATACAGATGAGAAGTGCTGAATGAATGTTTACAGATACAGAGACAAATACAAAATGGACTCTTTTTCTCTCTGAGATAAAGTTCTTAAGTTAATAATACATGTTACTACTGGGTTAGCTAGATGTTTAACTATTTAACACTTGCATCTAGTTCCCAGGCTAAACAGACACCAACAGAATGTAACATGTCTCTGTGAAAAACACTTATCTCTCAGAAGCTGACAATTCTCTCTTTGAAGCTTGCCAGAAACTTGAAGTCGTAAAACAATTACCTTGGAAACCTGTAATTACCTCAGTTTCCAGACAACAGGAAAGCCTACAACTCTAGACATTGTGTCTGCTTTAGGCTGAAACAGAGAGTAACAGTATCATAAACAAGTTCCACTTATTTTCTTAGAGCTTGTAAGGTAACTCTGTATGTCCTAATTTCTACTATCGGCAGAGTACACTGTGGTTACATTTTTGAAGCTCAGCACATAACACAGTTTTCTTACATTTGTAAAACAAGCCTGTGGGTCATATTAATATTTACAAATGACATAGGATTATTTACAAAATTCTATCTAGCTGGGCTGGCAGCCTTCACAGTATCAAAAATGATAAACATTACCCATGTGTACTCTGTCCTATGCCTAGTCTGGGACATTGAACCCAACCTTTTAGAATGCATTCTTTGAAAATGTTTTTTAGATAAACAAACCACATACTACAGACTTAACAGAGTCTTAACTGAAACCAAGCAACTTTGTTCCTAATTTCAAAATCAGAGACCATGTCTAAGAGCTGATGCTTATGACATTTTTGTGGCGCATTACTTCGCAACTATTCTGATCACAGTATCTATAAGTATTACTGTCCTCCAAGACCAAATGTTTAATTTGTGTGTGCATTCTTCCACTACCAACAGTGAAGGAATGTGTTTATCTCCTACACAGTCTTCTAACTGACAGATTCTCTTACTGTCATCTTACCTTGGGAGTTTATTTACTTACCCATTTTGAAAAAGTCCGTAAGTAAATTCTCAATTTCAAAAATGATTATAGCCTATACCAGACTGCTGCTTCTTGACAACCACCTTTATTTTGTATAGATTTCTCTAACAATCCCTTGACATAATGTGAGCTCTTATGGGAAACTCACCAGTATTTATTTAGTGGCTGTCTGATGAACCTCTCATTAACAAACAAAATGCTACATGCACCTTCTGTGAATTGAAACTCAGCAGACAATGTGATGTGCTTACTGAGCTAACATTTACAGATTGGCTGTCCTCTGCATTCCAGCCTGGCTGTGACACTGTTTTTCAATGTTTTGAAAAAGTTTTTTTCCTTCATAGAGTAATTACGATCAACCACAACAAGCTGAGTTAGACCAAAGTCATTCTCTTGGCTTACTTACAACCTAAAAACTGCACCTGCTACTAGAGACAGGATGTGGGAGCAATTCAGATTAGAAATGACAAAGGTAAAATTGGTTGGGAATAGTGTTGTTCATAAGAAGCAAATACAGAAATGCAAAGCCACCCTTTTTCAAGGCAAAATGATTAAAAAGGATGCTGACTTTGTGCTTCAGCAAAGTGTTTCTACTTCATGTTTCCCCAAATAGAAGCTCTCTGTTCTGGAAAGCATTATGATGTCATAAATACTGGGAAATTATTGTACCATTAAACATGTAACATTAATACATGATTCTCAGCTCTTTTATGTGTAACTAGAGAAAGATTCATGCCACCTATATTGTTTGCTATCTTGTACTGTCTATAAGCTTGTATATCACTTTTTCGATAGCAAATACCAAACTGAAATGACTAATAAAAAGTTCCGTACTAACAGACGAAAAAAGTCTTTTATTCACAAATCCAACAAGAATGAGCGCTTTCGTCTGCACAAAGCAGACTTCTTCAGAATAATAAACCTATGGTGCCTCTGTTTTTTATACAATCTTGTTCCAAAGCAATTGATCAATAATTACTAATTAAACCATCAAAGTTAAGGTAGGAAAGGAATTTTAATTGAATTGTTTCTCATACCTTAAATCTTTGTGGTTTGTTAACATTTTTTATGTATACTGAAAAATGTGTAAATACATTAATACTAAAAAAATCTTATTAATTGTGCAAGTTAAAAACATTGTCAACACAAATTTTATGTTAAAAAGACTTCAAAAAATGATAAAAAATAAAAAATAGTATTGTATTGTATGCAATTCATTCATTTAATTTAAGCTATTAAATAATACATTTTCTTATATTCTCTTGTGCATGTTTACTATTGTGTAAGACAAATAGCACTGATTTCAAAAAATTTTTTTTTTTTCCATCTACTGCTTAGTTCATATGGGACCATGTTTGAATTAAAAACAAATAATGTTCAAATCTGTTTAGTATTCTTTGTGTATATTTAATAACATTTCTGATGAAAAATAATATGAATAATAAAGACCTACAACCAAATGAATGTGGTGTAGAAGCCACAATGTTCAACCTAAAACCCCATATAAACAAGAGTAATGAAATATCCTAAATGTTATCTTAACAGGGAACTGTGCCCCCTAAACACAAACTCCCCCCACCCCACAAGTGGTGGGTCAAAAATATTGAACTGTTCTGTCCTACTGGGGTATGTGTTGTGTGTATCCCAAACTGTGAATATTTTTAATAAAAATGGTGATAGTTAATATGTTTGTAATGTAATGGTTAATACATAGTAGAGAGTGATAAATATATTAAAAATACATGTTGTCTCAAAAATATACTCTTTAAATATATAAATAAATATTTAATTAAAATGCAATTTATGATTAAAATTAAACTAACGCTGCTTTATCAATTAATATCGCTTTTATATTGATATATTCGTTGAGACATGGAGAATAATTAGACCTCAGTCTCAACTGCCACTTTATCTCCCTTTGTAATAAAAGATTTTTGATGTCCTCTCCCCTGTTATTTTCTTTTATCAAGTCCAAAATGCCAAACCTAAAACCTGTAAAGCCATCACACAATGTGGAATGCTTATAGAGAGCACTGGTGTCTTTCTTCACTTTAATGTCATTTATGTGTTCATATATTCTCTCTCTAAGTGTTCTCTCGGTTTTACCCACATAGAAGGAGGGGCATTTTGCACAAGTGGCCAAATAGACTAACATTCTACTACGACAATTACCTTTACAAAAGAAAACCTTGCTATTCAATCCATTTTTAAGATTTATATCTTCCACTAAATTAATATATACACACTGGCTACAACAACCACACTTAGTTGTTCCTTTCTTCTTGTCAACAGTTGTTGTTTCTATTTCAAACAATCTTTTAAAATTCATACCCGTCTTGTATGTAAACATGGGTTTGTTACCGACTGTTTCATATATTTCCTTGTTGGTCTTAAAAATAGACCAATTACTTTCCAAAATTTTAGTAAAACAATCAGAAAATCCATTATATTCAACTATACAGGCACCCGAAAAGTCTTTAATGTCATACGTCCTGTTGTCTTTGGGTGCCAACTTTTGACCTAACAAAGGTTTATACTTGGTCCCCCACCCTGAATATACTTCTTCCAAAATTTCACCCACTATATGTTTTGGGTAATCCCTTTCTAAAAATTTTTCCATCAGAAAGGCAAATTCACACTGTAGGTCTTTATGTTCAGAGGTCATCCTCGCTATTCTTACAGCCTGTCCCTTGATAATGCTTCTCTTCTGATGAAGGGGATGCAGGCTGTTGAAATGAAGATAGCTGTTACACCAAGTACTTTTTCGAAAAATGTTAGACTTAAAACCTTGAACTTTTTTACTAAGAGTAATGTCCAAGTAATTTATACTATGGTTCTGTATTTCATGAGTAAATGACAAAAAAGTAGTGGTTTCATTTATGTATTTCATAAATTTCTCAAGTTTGCCCTTCTGATCATCCTCCCAAACAAGAAAAATATCATCTAAAAACCTGAGGTAAATTTTAATGTTGTTCATGAATTCACTGGGAAAAATGTATTGTTCTTCCCAACCAAGAAGTACAAGGTTTGCGTATATGGGGGCACACACTGCCCCCATAGCCACCCCCGTCACTTGTTTATAATATTCTCCTTGGAATAAAATGAAATTGTTGTCCAGGATAACCTCGGTCAGTTCTAATATCAATCTTTTACTGTCTGATGATGAATCAAGATGTTTATTGACACAATTCTCAAAGTAATCAAACCCCAGATCTCTGGGTATACAAGTAAATAGATCTTTAACATCTATGGTAACCATTTTACAGGTTTCTGACCACAGATTATTGTTAATTTTACCCAGAAAGTCCCAGGAATCCTGGACTAAGTGTTTTTGCTTCTTAACAATTCCTTTTAATTTTTGGTCAATATATACTGCCAATGGGTGGGTTTTAGACTTTTTCGCTGAAACTATGGAGCGGAAAGGAGGCTTCAGGATGTTTTTGTGTATCTTGGGTATTCCAAAAAATTGTGGTACACATGGATGTTTTTGCTTCAAAAAGTTGTAGATTTCATCTTCAATTCTATTTTCTATAAGATATTCTTCCAAAAGAGAGTCTATTCTTCTATAAGCTATTTGAACTTCGTTGTGTGAAACAGTAGTGTAAGTTTCTTCATCAGTCAGCAAGTTAGTTAAAACATCATTATAAGCCTCCTGATGAAAAATAACCACGCCCCCACCTTTGTCAGGTTGCATGAATCTCAAATTTACCTCTTTCCTTAAGTTTTCCAATAATATCTCCTCCTCTTTCTTTAAATTATTTTCAATGGTACCTCCCTTTAACTGTCTGAATGTTTCATATATGTCATTAGTTACTATAGTTTCAAAGGTATGGATAACCGGGTGTAATGGTGGATTAAAAATGCTTCTCCTAGTTAAAATTCTAGATGTTTCCATTGTATTTCCTTCCATGTTGTTTTCTTGTATGTTGTTGTTAACTGGTTTTCTGTGGTGATTCATAATTCTCAAATTCAATTTTCTAAGATATAATTTCAATTCTAGCAATATATTAGCTAAATCACCATGAGTAGTTTTGACAAATTTGAAACCTCTAGAAAACAATTCAAAATGTAGCTTTTCCAATTTTAAATCTGTGTAGTTGTGTATCTTAAAACCTTTATATTGAAAAGTAATGCCATTGTCTTCATGTTTAATTTCATCTATCTCCCTCTCCTGCCTCTGTTTTTCCAGGCAAAACCGCTCCCACCCGTTTGTTCCTGCGGTCCTGGATCTGAGGGAATTCTTTGTTTGCTGGCCAGTCTCTCCGATCTCCTGGGCCCTAAAAAAGTTTCAGTGGGTTCTTGGAAGGAATCTAATTCGTCTAGATAACCATTTCTCCTCTCAAAGGATTTTCCTTGTTCAAATCCATCATAAAATTCCACCCTCTTAGTTCTCCCTGGTTCATTCTGATTGTAGGTAAGCCCATCATTTTTACTAGTGTAATTCCCTGTGTTTTTCCAAACTTTCTGAAATGGGAGGGGGTAACTTTTACCTTTCTTGTACTGTTCCCTGTCTCTTAATAATTTACCCTGTTTTCTTTCATAAACCTTGTCAACTTTGGTTTCAATTCTTTTCAAAATTTTAAAATATAAACTTTCATATTCTTCAAATAATAAATCATTCACTATATCACTTTGAACACCATTAACTTCATTCAATAACTTCTTAAGCTGCACTTCATTATACTTAATTAATTTTGAAATTAAAGTAAAACCACAGTCATCAAAGAAAGAATAAAAATCAGTCAGCACATTTTCCATATAACGAATGCCAAATGGATATTTATAAAATCCTGGGGGACTATTTTGTTAACCAAACATTGATGTAGGTAGTTGTTGTCAACTTGCAAACATTTATATTTGTACAACATTTTTTCAAATTCAAACATTTTGTCCTTTATAGTTAGTTCTTTGTGCTTAAAAACACTGTCTTTCGGTGGGTACAACCCTTCGCCATTAATGTTCAAAGTTTTATCAAACCTATAATTTTTGTCAAGAATGTCTTTATAGCCGTTTAAATAACAGTCAGTAACCTCGACAACCTGTCGCGGTTTAAAAGAATTAGATGCCACTGCTTCATTTAACTGGGGATTAGTGGATACAGTACCTTTAGAGTTAGCATTAGATGTTTTGGATCGCTGAAAATAACTTCTGTTGTCCGTCAAAGGATTTTCAACCTGATTAAAACACATATCTTCTCTTTCAGATGTACTCCTTTTGTTATACGATTCCACCCCATCTTTCTTTATCATTCCACTATTGCTCCCGTTCCCTGAGCGTGGAGATGACGTCACCGGGTGCACGGAGGTATTGGCCTCGACTTGATCGCCTGTTGTAGCTCTCCTTGTAACTTCCCCTTGCGAAAACAATTCAATCAGCTTAGTGAGATCCCCACGCAAAGTGGAGATCTTTTCTCTTAGCTGAGAAACCTCACGTTGAGTTTGTAATAGATTCATACTGTCATTAAGCTCAAGGTCACAGCCAACGATAGTAGAATCATTCAGAGTTTTTTCCATAATAAAGGCACCCAACAAGACAGCTTCACGGCTAAATTCAGTGGGTTAGATAAGTTTCAACGCACTTCTCAAAGGTAATTGTCGTAGTAGAATGTTAGTCTATTTGGCCACTTGTGCAAGAAAGTGAAGAAAGACACCAGTGCTCTCTATAAGCATTCCACATTGTGTGATGGCTTTACAGGTTTTAGGTTTGGCATTTTGGACTTGATAAAAGAAAATAACAGGGGAGGGGACATCAAAAATCTTTTATTACAAAGGGAGATAAAGTGGCAGTTGAGACCGAGGTCTAATTATTTTCCAGGTCTCAACGAATATATCAATATAAAAGCGATATTAATTGATAAAGCAGCGTTAGTTTCATTTTAATCATAAATTGCATTTTAATTAAATATTTATTTATATATTTAAAGAGTATATTTTTTGAGACAACATGTATTTTTAATATATTTATCACTCTCTACTATGTATTAACCATTACATTACAAACATATTAACTATCACCATTTTTATTAAAAATATTCACAGTTTGGGATACACACAACACATACCCCAGTAGGATAGAACAGTTCAATATTTTTGACCCACCACTTGTGGGGTGGGGGGAGTTTGTGTTTAGGGGGCACAGTTCCCTGTTAAGATAGCATTTAGGATATTTCATTACCCTTGTTTATATGGGGTTTTAGGTTGAACATTGTGGCTTCTACACCACATTCATTTGGTTGTAGGTCTTTATTATTCATATTATTTTTCATCAGAAATGTTATTAAATATCGTAACACATAAATAACACAAAGAATACTAAACAGATTTGAACATTATTTGTTTTTAATTCAAACATGGTCCCATATGAACTAAGCAGTAGATGGGGGGGGGGGGGGGGGGAATTTTTTTTGAAATCAGTGCTATTTGTCTTACACAATAGTAAACATGCACAAGAGAATATAAGAAAATGTATTATTTAATAGCTTAAATTAAATGAATGAATTGCATACAATACAATACTATTTTTTATTTTTTATCATTTTTTGAAGTCTTTTTAACATAAAATTTGTGTTGACAATGTTTTTAACTTGCACAATTAATAAGATTTTTTTAGTATTAATGTATTTACACAGGGCGTTTTTTTCAGTATACATAAAAAATGTTAACAAACCACAAAGATTTAAGGTATGAGAAACAATTCAATTAAAATTCCTTTCCTACCTTAACTTTGATGGTTTAATTAGTAATTATTGATCAATTGCTTTGGAACAAGATTGTATAAAAAACAGAGGCACCATAGGTTTATTATTCTGAAGAAGTCTGCTTTGTGCAGACGAAAGCGATCATTCTTGTTGGATTTGTGAATAAAAGACTTTTTTCGTCTGTTAGTACGGAACTTTTTATTAGTCTTGTATATCACTTTACTATGGTCTGTAGAAAGCATGTTGCTAAAAAGGGGTCCGTAGAAAGCATGTTGCTAAAAAGGGGTCCTTGAAGTTCACTGTGCAAATATGCTAACTAAGTTAGCAGTAGTTATTTTTTATGCTGAAAACACTATATTGTATTTTACATTTGGATAAAACAAATGATGGAGCACACTGCATCATTTTCAGGTGCCAGAAACCTTTGAGGATGTTGCGGTTGCTTTTACTGAAGAGGAATGGAAGATGTTAAGAAAACAAGATAAGGAGCTTCACAGAGAAGTGATGGTGCAAAATTATGAAGCCTTGGTTTCAATAGGTAAGTGTAGTCCAGCATAGTAAGATCTACTTTTTTTCCTGAAAGTTACTAGTGTCAGGATGGTTCATAAATGTGCACTTTATGCCTTGTTGTCACAAGGAATCTTTGTCCAAGGAGTCTTTGTCCTTTCTCATTTCAGCTAGTCCTGACATGGCTAGCATTTCTTCCTGTCTACAGCACCCTTGAACTATGCTTGACCCTTTCTTGTTTGAGTATGCTGTGTCATACCCATAAAGTTCTGGTGTTCTGCTTTATCAATGTCTTGTAACAGGTATTCAACATTGTATAAATCAAATCATGCTTTATTTAACTTTTTCATCTCCTGCTGAACTGCATGCCACCTTTGTTCATTTATCCTTCTTAAAACAGAGGTCACCCCCTGAAATAGTCTGTTCTGCCCTTGAAGTCACCCATATCCCTTTTCCTCTTTATGTTCTGAGGAGTATATACTGTGATCCATCAATCTCTCTGCTTAGAACCATAGTCAAATACTTTGTATTTCTAAAGTACTGTTTATTGTGATATATCAAACATCTGTCACTTATTTCACAAATGACAAAGGAGTCTGTCTTCATTTAAATAAATTTTCATGATTTCAGTATCACACCATATAAAAGAGGAGAATCTTGGACTGAAATATATCTGAGTAATGGATCATATTTACAGCTTTTATTGATTAATGCATTGACTATGTTGTTATGCACATATATGCACTATCTTCAGTTGTTTTTAGCTAGACATAATACTTGGAGGAGTCTATGTAAAATGCACAGTTGTAAGTTCATTTCCATCTTACTAAAGGTGCCACCTATTGCTATAGTATGACCCCATCCTCATCTATTTTTGTCATGTTACACTTATCCCAAGGCAGTCAGTATTTCTTGTTTTTTTTTTTTTCTTTCCACTCTAATGGGAATGTATAATTGGCAGGACTAAGGCAGCATGCGTTATGATGGTTTGCCTGTTCAAATCCTCTCAGGGTGTTGGGTACATTTACTCTCTTATAATACACCCCACCTCCTGCACTCAAGACATTTACATTGCCACACCTGCATTTCAGCATTGGTCGCTTTAATGACTGCAGGCTGATGCATGATTTTTTTTTAATTTTAACTCATGAATAGTAGAATCCCGCTTCCTTTTATTGATACTAATTAGTTGAATGTCAGCTTTTGTTTTCTGATCCTTTTTGTGGAATTTTGATCTTTTTTATCTTGGAAAAGTTCCCTGTTTCTTTCCTTGCCTCAAGGCACTTTCCATCCCTACCATTAAAAAGAGGGGGAGAGAGAGAGAGGGAGAAGGGAAAAAGTTTTTCCTTTATTTCTTCCTCTCTTCTTAAAGTTGGTGCTATGTGAGTGTTTCCACTAGGGAAGTTTTTTTTTTTTTAGGACTTGCGGTCATACTTTGTCATTTTAGTTAACTGTTATTGCTGCAGGAGTTTATTTCTCACCGTTGCATTGCTTTTCTTGGCTACTTAAATTTTTTGATGTGTGCTTTTTTTGGCTACTTGACCAGCTTTAGTCATAGAATAAGGATTTTACTGTAGTTCCTGTGGGGAAAACATTTGTATGACAAAAGCATTCATTTTCTCATTTTATTTGGAAGTGGGTCACATCCCTGTGAGGTATGACATCTAGAAAACTTTTTAAAAGTGTTACCTTTCAAGACAAATGTAGAGAGATTAGTGGTGACTTATAAGAACTGTTGGAGGTGATGGATTTCAAGTGTTGGTCCATCTTTGGCCCCTAGGAAGCTGACATCAAAGTCTTTGAAGTCTTCTAGTTTGCGTCATTTGGCTAAGAAGAAGACCAAGGGGTACAGATAGACCTTCCCAGTTTCTGAGGTGGCCCATCAAACAGTGGAACTCCTGCAAGAAGGGCTAGTTGAAGATGTTGGTGATAGCAGCTTCCCAGCTCTTTCAGTGGCTGTTTCATCTACAAATTCTTAATCCTGGCATATGATGATCCAAACACATTTCTGGTTGTTTTTGTGATGGATAAGGAATTTGGAGTCTTTTCCGACCTTTTTACATCAAGACCGCCTCCTGTGGGACAGGCCTCCATTCCCCTAATTGTTGACCTAGACTATGAGAAATAGGCTTAGCAGAAGTTGGCCTGGTTCTGTGTTCCTCCAAGGTATACAGGAAGGGTTAGACCTCTTATGCCACCCATTCCTTCACATGTCACTGTTTTGGATAGTTCCTAATCAATACTGTATTTTTTTTTCTTACTGACCTCATTGGGATCCACATTGACAGGTGTGGTACTGATGTTGATGGATCATCTTCCTGCTTTATGTCTGGTCTGTTGTCAATCCCAAGGGTGGCCAGGATAACAGAGACACTGATCTCAGTGTCACAGTGTCAGTGTTGACATTCCAGGAGCATATTGCTTTAATTTGGGTAGTGCCCCTGCCCCTTTGACTGGTGTTGTTGAAGTCACTCACACCTTATTTGGATAACGATGAGGAGGACCCAGACTCAAGGCACCCGCAGATGTCCCGAACTTTAGGTAAGTACTGGAGTTATTGATGTAAAATAAGGGTGAACCTCAAACACCATATTCTCTCTCTGAGAGCTATGATTTTATAAACTACCTAGCAGGGTTGCACAGGACTCTCCCGTACATTACGACTTGTATTTTTTCAACAGGTCAGATATGAATATTTAGAATTATTGGTTAAATATAATGAATATGTTTTGAATAGTTTACTTGAAGAACGTTAGGAATTAGGTTATGCCAATAAACGTTATCTTCTTTTTGACAGTAAATGTGCCTTGTATGAGGAGGTCTTTAATACACTGCAGAAACAAATTAAGAAGATATGCTTAAGGAAAGAAAAGAAACTGATTAAGGACAGAGGTGAATATTAAGCAGGCAAAATATATGCTGCCCCTACTTCAGTGTGGTCACCATCCTCCAACCATGCACACAACAACAATATGGGAGTAGAAGCTGACCAAGCTAACCATTACAAAACTAACTCCACATTATGTTACATATCAGGACTACTTGTCAACTTACTCTGTTTTTACAGTATGTAATTTTAGTGATTTGTTTTCCTTAAAACCAAAAGATGAACAGCATTTTTCATGGGGGTTTCACATCTATTCCCATGAGATACTCCAAGTTTTTGGCTACCATAGTGGACTTCAAACTATTTCTTAGAAAGCTAAATTTTGCAGTCATATTTCCAGATGGAGATGATTCCTGTTCTTCAAGAAATAATCTCAGCAGAAGATCACATCAGAACCTCCTTTAAACCACATCAGAACCTCCTTTAAACCATAACTTGACTGTATTTGAGAGGCCATGCACAAAAAATATCAGATATCTAATACAGGATCCTTAGAGATGGAGAACCTGTAATGTCAACCCTTTAGAGTTTCAAGCACTCAAAGAATTCTCCTTAAATAAAGATACTTAGATAACGAAATCTGATAAGGGTAGGGGGTTGTTTTAATGAATTAAGTGGATTATGCCAGCAGGATGTTTTGTATTAATCTTGAATGGTGGTTTTTATGATGTGGTGTCTATAAATTATATAAATAAAGCCTATGCAAAGCCATCTCCTTAACCTTCTCTACTTTTTTTACCAAGTGTAACATTACCTAACAGGAACTCTGTTTTTAATGGTCAAAAAAATAGGACTGCAGTTATTCTTGGCATCACAAAGATTCATAAGAACATTCTTTACCTCCCCCCTTACATCCCATCATCAAAGCAGGGAACTCTTTACAAAACCACTGGCAATTTATGTGGCCTACAAGCTGAAAGCATATTATAGATGTTTTCCTAGCTTGCCTAAGGATTCCTGGGACTTTTTGGATAAAGGTACGTGCTGACCTTGTAATATCAGTGACCTACTGATTAAACTGCACATGAATAACATGTTTACTGCTATTCCCCAAAGAACTTTGGTTGGAGTGGTTCAGACAGAGGATTTCCTTGAACACTGGCCTTCAATTCCTATGACATTAATATTTTTTGCTGCCTACTCAATCCAGCAGGTGTCTAGTGTAGCAGAGAGTGCTGCATGTGCCCTTTTATTTCCCTGCTTAGTCCTTTGTTACTGGAAAAACTATTTTATACTGCACAGTCAATGCCATCTATTTATAAAAATTTACTTACGTTCTTTGGATGACATTTTTATTGTTTAGCATGTAGATCAAAACGCACTACAGGGTTCGTTTAATTTGGCTAATGGTTATGGTTTCAATATTTATAAAAGACCACTGTTTCAAACCATTATCTTCATTTTGACAGTGTAGACACATATAAACAAAAAATAAACATTGTTTAGGAACAATATATTAGATTGTCCAGGATTATTTCTAATGACTGACATTTCTACAAACAGTGTTATTTTCAAATCTGCTTTAAGCATATAAATATACTGAGTCTTTGATTGATGAGATTCATTTTCACTAAATTTTCTAATTGCCAGTATTCTCCCATCTTAAAACAACACTTAGCTAAGCCCATCCAGGCCAATAATCATTTGTTTGGCTGCTCCATAGTTTGATATCATTCATTTGAGTCTTCAGCTATACGTGGAATTATTGAAAAAAAAATAGAAGCTTATGCATAAAATCAGTCCTGACTTTATTGGACTAGATTCGTCACCATGATTTATGTTTAAACCCATCAGTATAGGGTCACAGTTAGAAAGGAAACTTTGAGACAACAGTAAACCTGACAATATGGCTAAATGTGGCTGGTGCTTCAGCTGTGGTTACATTCATGAAGGTCTAACTGTAGTAATGCACAAATTCTCCACATTTATTCCATGTCTTGGGAGATTTATTAGTAATATAGTGGGTGTTTTTTATACTGCTATGTGTAATGAATGCCCCACGTACTTCATTGGTAAAATAGGGCATAAGATGCAGGAAAGGATCATTGAACACAGCAGCATTGTTTGTAATAAGAATGAGTAGGATTCATAGGTTCATAGGTAGGTACTAGGCTATTGGCCCTAGGGCCTATATAAGCCTAGCCAAAAGGTACCCAGGCTTTCGGCACCCAAGAAAATTATTTTCCTGTGCCCCTGTCGAGCAGAGCCACAGAAGTGATCCCCGGGGTGAATTTCCTATCTCCCGTCCAACCATCAAGATTTTTCTTGAAGAGTGCTAATGAGGAGCTTTGTTTGATATAGACAGGTAGTTTGTTCCAGAGTATGGGAAGTCTCTGGGACAGGAATCTATCCCACCAGCCCTGTTCTGTTTATTGTGGTGACAAAGTTTATGTCCCTAGAGCGTGTAGCTCAGAGGGATTGGGATTTCTTTAAGTGGAGCATGTCCAACAGCTCTGGGTTTGACATAGCTTTGTATGTTAGGCAGAGATCGCTTCTGAATAGGTGATATGAGACAGAGTAAAGCTGGAGTTTTTTTGAGATGATCTGCGTAGGACATCTGTTTGAGGCCGGTAATGCTCTTTGTGAGGTATTTCTGTGACCTTTCCAATTGTTGTAGACATCTTGTGAGGTACATACCAAAAGGGGCGTTGTACTCTATAATGGGTCTAATGAGTGACTAGTAGAGGGGAACAATGGCCTCTTTTTTTTCCTGGATAAGAAACCTTTTGTGATGAGGTGTGCCGGATCCCCTACAGAAGACTGACAGCTCTCAACACCAACACCCACATCGCGGACACTAAAAGCCCGACACATGAAATACCGACAACAGCGCTACTGCAGAAAGAAAGAAAATAACATTTCCTTTTTTTCTGCTAGCAGGGGGGCTCTGCCCCCACACACCCCCATAACTTTAATATACAAACTCCGAGATTGCACTACAGTGCAGGAATGGAAATATTTCCTTTCCTCACTATGGAGACTTACCGTTTCCCCATTATCTGTATTTCGTGTGTCAAGCTTTTGGTGTCGGCAATGTGGGTGTCGGTGTTGTGAGCTGTTGGTCTTCTGTAGGGGACCCGGTGTGCCACATAGAAAGATTTCCTGACTACTGTGGCAATGTTCTTTGAGTTTCACTGTTGCAGTCATTACATTTGGATAATCTGCTGATGGGTTGCCCTCAGTCGGCCTGAATTCCAAAGTCTTGGGTCCTGCGTCGGTTGCTGTCTCCTCTTCCATGAGGTCAGGTTGTCAGGGGTATAAAACAAGCAGCCAACACCATTTTGTTTAGTCTTTCTTGCTGCGCGGTGCCCGAAGCAGAAGCATTTCGCAAGTGCCAGTTGGCCGACTCCTGAAATATTCGAGTTTGAGTTTCAGAACCAAAGTCTTCACTAAAGCTAAGTACCCCATTGGGAAAACTTTTTTCTTGCTCCATACCGATGTCAGAAAAAGTTAATAATTGTATTACTTGTGGGAAGCAAATACCTCATAAGGATTTCCATTCATACTGTATTCCTTGCCTAGGCCCTGATCACAATGTGCCTGGCTGTCGTTTTGTGCTAGATTTAACCAACGCAGTATTAAGCGTCGGTATATTTTTGCCTCAAAGTATTTTGGAAACAGATTTAACTACCCAGAAATGTCGTCGGATAGCAATCCAACTACCGGAGTACATAAAAAATGCAAAGAAAAGGACAGAGAGAGACAGTCAAGGTCCAAAACCGATGACGAAGCTTCTCCTAAGCCAGTCACCGGTTCGCCGGTACTCAGTGAGGCGCTTTCACAGCCCCTGATACCCACTACTTTCGAGTCGCAGGCCCCTACTGAAACCCATGTGGAGTCCGGCATGCCACGAGATACTCAAAGTATTGGACCCACTGATGTATCTCCCTCGGATGGGTCCGGAGTCGCTGAGCAGGCACTGGCTTCTGAGGGTGTATTCAGACCTCAACATTTTTATATCAAAATGACGACAATTGCAAAACCAATGACAAAAGCAACTTCTAAAACTAAAAAACCAACACATGAGCCACGTGCACAGGCCTCAATGCCTAAAAACAGATGATCAAAATGGCTGAAGACCTTATTACCTTGATCAGAGGTTCCCATCCCCCTCCAGATAAGAGGCCTAGGCAAGACACTGATTATGTATCTTCAGATCATGTTTTATTTCTTCTGATTCCACTTCTGATCAGGAATTATCTATACCTCCCTATGATGATTCTGATGCAGAGGAGTCTATACCATCTGCATCACCTCCTGAGGATTATTCATTTGGAGAAACCTTGCATACTTTGAGGGAGCATTTTCACTGGGAGAGTCAAGATTTCTCAGAATCAAAAAAGAGGCTCAGGGATTTCCTTCTTCTCCCTCAGCACAGGCCTTTAGCCATACCCCCTGTTTTAGACATTGAGGATGATGTCTTTTCGGAGTCAAGCTTGACCCCTGACTCCTTACCTCCGGCTATCAGCAAGCCTGACAGATATTACAGGGTCCCTGACTCACACAAATATTTATTTAGAAACCCTGCTGTTGATCCTGAAACTATTTCACAGGGTCCAAAGGGAGTTAAGGCCTCAACAGCAAAAAATCCCACCCCCTCTGACAGAGATTCAAGGGCACTGGATAGATGGAGAAAAAATACATGTACATCTGCATCCTTGGCAATTAGGGCCTTAAACTGCCAGTTTCATATGCTCAAACATCAACAACATGTTATGGGATTGCTGAAACAGAAAATGACGTTGATTTCTGAATGTGCAGAAAGTAAAGAATTGCAGGAATCATTGCATGCAGCTGAACAGGTTGGAAAGCATACTTTGCAATGTGGTTTTGATTCCTTAGAGGCCTCCTGCAGGGCCGCAGTTACTGGATCTGTGATTAGGAGGCATGCCTGGCTAAAGGAACAAAATTTGCCTGATCATGTTAAAGCTAAATTGCTAGATGCACCTTTACAGCATGATACTCTTTGGTATTAAGGCAGAAGAGGCTTTAAAGAAAATGGAAGACAAAGCTAAGTCTATGCAAACTGTAAAAGACTTATTACAAGTGCAGCCACCACGATTCAGTAGACACTGGCCTACAAAAAATTGGTCCTTTCCTGTGTCAGACAGAGCTCAAAGGGGCAAATCCAGACACCCTAAGGGTTCCAGATACCAGGCATAAGATTCATACAGGTCAAAACAATGGGGCACTTCTACCTCCAAATCTGATGGAGATAAAGTGCAAACCTACAGAAAACAGTCCCAATGACTTCCCTCTGCCTACACCAAGCACTTATCTTTTGGCAGCACCCTTAGGGGGAAAATTAGCACTTTTTGCTCAAAATTGGCAGTTAATAACCCAGGACAAGTGGGTGCTAAACATAGTATCACAGGGATACAGATTCCATTTCCATACTCTGCCAATGGCAAACAGTTGGCCAGATCTGCCAAAAAATCAATGGGCAGAGGCACAGAAACAGGTTACGTCCCTCATGGATATGGGGGCCATTCAGCCAGTACCAGAACAGGAAAAAGGGCAAGGTTTTTACTTGAGTGTTCTTGGTACCCAGAAAGGACAAGGCCTGGTGGCCAATACTGGATTTATCGATTTTGAACACATACCTGGACATTCCAAAATTCAAAATGCTGACTTTGCAGCAGCTTCTTCCCATGCTGGGCAAGAATGCTTGGCTGGTGACATTAGACCTAAAAAAGGCATACCTGCATGTCCCAATAAGGCAGTCATGCAGAAGATACCTCAGATTCAAGGCTGGCTTAATGCATTACCAATTCCCTGCACTGCCCTTTGGCTTATCTACTATGCTCAGGGTCTTTACAAAGAGTCTGGCACCAGTAATTGCATTTTGCAGACAAAGAAGTATACAAATATATCCTTACTTGGATGACTGTCTCATTCAAGCAGAGAACAAGGACATTCTTCTTCATCACCTGACGTTTGTGAAAATGCTTCTAACATGCCTAGGGTACACAATAAATGAAAAGAAATCACAACTGGTACCCTCTCAAAAAATAACATTCCTGGGTGCAAGCTTGAATACAACTGCCCAGATGGCTTACCTCATGCCAGACAAGCAAAGGCAACTGACTACTTACTTCAAACTGATGGCAACAAAAACCCAGTTATCTGCAAGACAAATTCTGCAGGCTTTGGGCTTCATGGCATCCTGCATCCTATTGATTCCATATGCAAGACTGCATATAAGGAAACCTCAGTGGTACCTGAAAAGCTTATAGAGTCAACTTTGTCACAGTCTGGAAAGAATGATTCCTCTCATTCCCTGCCTTCAACAGGAGTTTCTATAGTGGGCAAAGGCACGTCACCAAAACATGGGACTCTACCCCCTGCCAGCCAAACCTTAACAACAGACGCATCAGATTATGCCTGGGGGGCCCACATGGCGGGAAGATGCATTCAGGGCATATGGACCCCCAAAACAAATGCATCTACATATCAACCAGAAAGAGATGCTAGCTGTTCAGAATGCCGTGACAGCCTTCAAAGATTTACTTCATCCAGGACAACTACTGATAAAGACGGACAACACCACAGTCATGTGGTATATAAACAAGCAGGGGGGCACGCATTCATACCCCCCTTTGCAGATTAGCCATGGCACTGTGGGACATAGCTTTGACTTACCAATTACATCTTCGAGCTCAATTCCTGCCAGGAAAACAAAATACTCTGGCAGACGATTTAAGCAGAAACCTTATGGATCCTCACAAGTGGAAACTAGATCCACAAGCCTTCAGCATGATAACAGAGAAATGGGGGAGCCCAGACCTAGATCTGTTTGCCTCTCCTCAAAATTATCAATTGAAAAGATTCTGCACAAGGACTTATCACAGACAAGCATGGAAAGTGGACACCCTATCCTTCAGTTGGAAAAACCTATCAGTTTACACCTTTCCTCCTCTGCCTCTTCTTCCCAAGGTTCTCCTAAAAATCAGACAAAAGAAATCAAAAATGATACTAATTACCCAGGAATGGTCCCGCCATTACTGGAACTTGTCTCAATACCCAGCTTGGACCTTACCTCAAAGACCTCAACTACTGTCCCAGCAAAACAATCAGATCCTGCACAATCAACTCCAGACACTGAACCTGGCAGCATGGCTGATCATGTAGTTATACAGACAACACCTCTCAGTAAAGCTGTGATGGATGTCATTTTGGAAGCCAGAAGGCCTAGTACTAGAAAATCTTATGCTGATAAATGGAAGAGATTCTGTGCTTGGAATCAAGCACAAGGAACTGATACAACAGAACCAAATATTCCTCAGATATTGCAATACTTGACTGAGATGCTTGACAAAGACCTATCTTTTTCATCAATTAAAATCCATGCCTCTGCCATTTCGGCTCATTACAATACAGAACCACCAATCTTTTCTCATCCTTTACTAAAGCAGTATCTTAGAGGAGCCAAAATTTAACGCCTCCTAGAAGATCACCAATACCTGCATGGGACCTCAATTATGTGTTGGAAAAGCTCACCCTGCCCCCATTTGAACCAGCTGCTACTGCTGATATAAAGTTCTTATCATGGAAAACAGCTCTGCTACTAGCAAGTACTTCAGCAAGAAGAGTCTCAGAGCTACAGGCCCTCATGGCTGTGGAGCCTTTTATCATATTTCACCCAGACAGGGTGTCTCTGAGGACAAATCCAACATTTATGCCTAAGGTGGTTTCCAGTATGGCTCTCAACCAAGCTATTCATCTGCCAACCTTTTATCCAAATCTGCAGAGCAAGGGGGAGAGAATTCTGCATTCCTTGGACGTACACAGACAGCTAAGATTCTACTTGAGCAGGACTAAAGCTCTAAGACAAACTGTGCAATTACTAGTGACATATGCTGCAGGATCAGAAGGAAAGGCTATTTCAAAGCAGACCATTTCAAAGTGGATAAGCCACTGCATTCGTTTCTGCTACTTACACCATGGTAAACCTCTGTCCAATGGCATTAGATCTCATTCCACCAGAGCTGCAGCTACTTCAGCAGCCTTTCTCAGAGGAGTACCAACCAAAGACATTCTAGAGGCTGCTACTTGGAGTTCTGTTCACACCTTTACAAAGCATTATCATTTGACTCTCTACTCTAAGTCCAGGGCAGGCTTTGCCACTGCAGTTCTGCAGGGCCTTATAGCCACACCTAATGCTGTTTAGCTCCAGCCTCCCAACCATAGCTTTGGGATTCTACCCAAATGTAATGACTGCAACAGTGAACCACAAAGAACATAGTACAGTTGTGTACACTTACCATAAATGTAGATGTTCGCGTGGGGTTCAGGCGCCTAGCCAGCGAGACATTTCCCTGTGGCACATTTAACTGGGGACACACGACTGAAGTGGCAGTCAGCTGCAGAGAAATATGGCTGTTTGCAAATTCCCTGTGGGCAGAGAGAAGCACATACTGCCAAGCTCACAGCTTTAATAACCAAATGGAGGCAGAAGAAGTAATGAGTGTTGTGCTCAGTGTAGAGTACATACTTGTGTAACTACAACATGTAGAAGTGTGCTACAGCATGGAGGAAATCCTGCAGGATACTCTAGTCACATTTATGCTCCAATATGAGTTTTAGGTAATGTTCCCTATACAATGTAAAGGGGGTAATGGACCACACACACACCGATAATAAAGGTACTGCCCATTGTGCACTACATTTGTACTGCCACTGACATGCCGTCTGGCCAGCCTGCTGCTGATGCCTGCCATATTGCCTGCTGTCTCATGTTTCCTTGGGGACCATGGACATTGTTTTCCCCCTGTGACTTTGGCTCTTGAAGTTGTGGGCATGGCAACACAGTCTTCTCTTTGCCGACAGGGAATTTGCAAACAGCCATATTTCTCTGCAGCTAACTGTCACTTCAGCCATGTGTCCCCAGTCAAATGTACCACAGGGAAATGTCTTGCTGCCTAGGTGACTGAACCCGTTCGCATGTATTCACTGTTGCAGTCCAGGTTACCCTCCCACCATCCCCTTTCTTTCTGGAGTTTATCTTTCCTTCTCTATCTTCTACAACTTATGTGGTGTATTTGCTTGTAGATGAAGGTAAAGTTTATATATATATATATATATATATATATATATATATATATATATATATATATATATATATATATAATTTGCTACCTTTTTGGGGGCACCTGACATCTGGGGCAAGAAAAACTAAAGAAAATGGCGTTGGCTGCTTGTTTTATACCCCTGACGACCTGATGTCATGGAAGAGGAGACAGCAACTGACGCAGGACCCAAGACTTTGGAATTCAGGCCGACTGAGGGCAACCTGCCAGCAGATTACCCAAATGTAATGACTGCAGCAGTGAATACACTCGAACATCTACATAACTGTACTATGTGATTATCAAAGATGAGACTACTGTCCACCTGTGTCCCAAGGTCTCGTATCCCACTTTCGGTGTTAAGTAGACTACCACCTATGTGGTAGTTCACGGGTACAGAGGTTTTACCAAAAGAGATGACATTGCACTTTTTGGCATTGAGCTTGAGGCCATGGCTTTGACACCAGGCATCTGTCTCAGTGAGGCCCTTTTGTAGGATGTCCACATTGTTAGGAGTTTTGATTATGGCTCCTAGTTTGCAGTCATCTGCGAACTTCATTAGCCAAAGAACTTCTGTGTTAGCCTGTACTTCAGAGAAGTAGATACCAAACAGGAGAGGACCCAGGACTGAACCCTGTGGTACTCCACTTGTCACTGGTCTGAAGTTGGATTTGGAGTCTGCTACTTTCACAGTGTGGGTTCTGTCAGTGAGCCAGTTGGCAACCCTTCTTGTGACATACAGATTTACACCTAGTTTAGTGAGTTTATCTATAACTCAAGAGTGGATGATGGTGTCAAAAGCCTAGGTGAGATCGAGATAGGCTGTGTGAACCATCTTACCCTCATCTACGGCTTTGGTGACCACTTCAAAGAAGTCTATCAGGTTTAGGGGGCATGATCTGCCTTTTACAAACCCAAACTGGGTGGGGTCCAGAGTTTGTAGATTACCAATGTCATTGTTTATAAGTTCCATGATGATACGTTCCATAGCCTTGCAGACCAGGCTCATTAGGCTAATGGGGCGTTAGTTCCCAGGGTCTGTGGTGGCTCCCCCTTTGTGGAGTGGGATAACCGTCGCTGTGCACCATTCAGTGGGCACAAAGCCTGAGGTGAGGCTGTGATTGAACATGTGGGGAGACAGTTCGTTCTGTAGTTCATGTAGAATGCAGCCTGGGATGTTGTCATGTCCCATGGATGCTGTGTTCTTGGCTTTGGAGAGTGTGTTTTTTACCTGTGCAGCCATGATTGCAGAAACTTTGCATTCTTCCGGTATAGAGATGGGCCTTTTAGGGGATGAGAGGGAGGGTAAAGTTAGCACTGAACCTGTCTGCCAGCATGCTGGCAATATCACTGAATCCAAAAGATAGAAAATCAAGGATATGACACACTTATCATCATTTGCACAAGATGGAGTTTGGGGGCAAGAGGCCAAGGCTGACACAAAAGGCAGTGAGTGTGTGAGTAAGAAAGACTGTCAGAAATTTTGATAAAGTATCCAATAGCCACTGAGACAGAATGAGCTGTAAGTCTCATAACTGACGTGTGTGTGTGTGTGTGTGTGTGTGTGTGTGTGTGTGTGTGTGTGTGTGTGTGTGTGTGTGTGTGTGTGTGTGTGTGTGTGTTTTTGCAAGAACACAGCCAAGCTCTGTGCTAGCTCTACATCCTAGCATGTTGGATAGGTATGAGCCTTGCATGGTAGAGGTGACAGTTGTTGTCACCCCTGACCACAAGAACTGGCTCTGCCAGGAGTTGCACTTGGCATGTCCATGCCCATAGTCAGATGCATTTCTGCTACCTGAATGTGACTGATGTCTGCTGGACGAGCTGTCCTTATGACTACACCTGGGACCAAAACCCCATGGCCTACCACATCTGGGTGTGGACACCTCAATTACTGACCTAGCAGTGGAAGTAGTGCCACTAAAGGAGTGTGATCAGTTATGGCCACATTGACTAACATCAGATGATGATGCTGACCTACATCCATGTGGATGCCGTCTTCCACCCAGCAAACGTTCTATCACAGACACTCCCCATTTCATTGTGTCATTCTTCCAAGCCATTGAATTGGCAACACAGCAGAGGCAGTCAGGCATGTCAGCCTGTGCCACATCTACAACCCCAAGCATGCCCTCAAAGGCTCTATTGGATTGTGCCTGCACCTCCATGATGCCTTAAACGCATGTCGAGCGGCATGTAAAAACACCCCAGGATTAGATGAAGGGTGGACAAAAGACCTTCTATGAGCACCCCTAACAACTCTCCTGTGTGGCATTTTGCCCACACTTTGGCTACATCCAGTGTCAACTGGCACTGGAGCCACTGTAACCAAACTACCCTGATTAAGCGTGTCACCCTCCATCTGTCCAATATCTGAGGTCTCACTGGAATAGGTATGTGTAGCCCTACTGGCTTTGTCTGATGGAAATACAGGGGATGGCTGAATGTCAACCTTAGTGTCTGATTCAACCTCTGCACCACCTGACACTGCCAGTGGTTGGCCACCATCATTGTCAGAGTCTGACAATACTCTGACATCAGATGGTAGGAGTCCTACACTTCTACTTTCAGGATCACGTGTGATAATGGGCAAGAAACACAGGAATGAAATTAATACCTACACTAAAATTTAACATTATGATAAACTAACACTGGTACCCCTATCACAGATGGTACAACAATACACACACTCATGACACCCACCTCACACATATGGGTAAATGCATAGCAGTAAACACACACACACACACACACACACACACACACACACACACACACACACACACACACACACACACACACACACACACACATACACATAACATACACATACACACTCATGACACCAAGCTCACACATATGGATAAATGCATAGTAATACACACACACACACACACACACACACACACACACACACACACACACACACACACACACACGGATAAATGCATAGTAATACACACACACACACACACACACACACACACACACACACACACACACACACACATACACACACGCACACACGCACACACTCATGTCACCAACCTCACACATATGGATAAAAGCATAGTAATATATACGCACACACACACACATATGACACCAACCTTACACATATGGATAAATGCATAGTAACACTCTCTCTCACACACACACACACACACACACACACACACACACACACTCTCATGACGCCAACCTCACACATATGGATAAATGCATAGTAATACACACACGCACTCACACTCACTCATGACACCAACCTCACACATATGGATAAATGCATATTTCTGACAAAAGATCATCAGTAATCAAATAAAAATGTTTAGCTTACCATGTGCAGATGAAGCCACACTCTAGTATGGTGGAGGGTCCTGAAGAAGTTAAGCAAAGGTGAGGACATACACAATCATAACAATTCCAATAGCACAGGGGGACAGAATTTTTGCAAGTTTAACTGAAACTTGGCTGACACGTCCACAAAAAGCCCATGTGTTAACTATATCAGTTTATCAGGTTTATCCAAAAAAAATTAAACCAACAGAAACTATTACAGAATATTTTACTATACAAGAACATGTTATAAACTGACATATGTATGCTTACCTGGAAAATTCTCCTGACACATACCTGTCCTCCCAGAAACATCAGCAGCAACATCTATCATGTTTTTGTGCACATTCCATTGAGATCTTTGGATCTCTGACAGTGGACAGGAACTCTTCATTTGATGACAGTTGTTGGTCTGTAGCAGCCCCCCCCCATAGCCAGCTGTTCACTGGCAGCTGCAAATGCTCTCTGAGCTGATGAAATCATATCAGTGGCCGTATGACGTGCTTGATCATAAGTATTGCTGCAACCTTCTAGGGCATTTAATCCATTGACTATCTGGTTCCAAATCTGCATTATGTTAGCATTACCCCACATCCTCTCTCAAGCAGAAGGGCACCATGGTGCTTGAATGCTTGCATGATTAGATCATTTTCTGAGTCACTGAAAGGGGGTTTATGTGGATTGGTACACGTGTGTCATACTCCTATGTGATATAAAACCAAAGAAGGATACAACATGTATCCCATAAAATTAAATTCCTGCTCATATACACTTGTATATTTTCAACATTAACCACTGGAGATGCACAGTTCATCTACTAAAATTTAAGGCCGTGTGGTTGTACCATACCACACTCGCACACAAAAAAAAATTTGTTTGATCCAAAAAAAAAAAAGAAATAGTGGAGTAATGTATTGTTTATTACACAAAGACCTGGATGACTACAGAATTTCAAGAGAAAACCTCTTGAATACAACTATTGTTGTGGCAACACACAAATGGTACTCAGCTCCCCATCCCCAAAACAACTGGCAAATGACATTTTGTACCATCCAAGGAATAAAACATTATTCAGTTGTTATAAATGCTTTCGAAAAAAAAACATTCTCACAAAATGTATACACGTGTACATCTGAAAAGTCAATTTTCTACAATTGCCAGTCACCTCACCCTCTGCAGAGCAATCCCCTAGAGGTGTCTATGAGCCATCTTAGAAGCCTAACAAAGGACATTACCCATTTCACTGAAATATCTCAGAATAGTGTAAGATAAACCAGTTGTAACAGTAACACTTGTGATGAAAGTTAGTAAGGCTGTCTAGCTGAGAAAGTAAAATGGCTGACAAAAATGCTAATGCTAACAGTGAACTAACAAGAAGTGCGTACAGGTAAAAGTTCCATTTTCCAATGCATTATCTATACATCTATATATATATATATATATATATATATATATATATATATATATATATTTAAAAATACAATAATGCCTTAACAAGATAAGAAGATTTCTGTGCAGATAAATCCAAATAGCCATGTTCTGTGTTCACATACACAACTCTCCTCACCTTCAAGTTCCCTAGCTACACGGTTATCTTTTTATAGTGTAGATTCAGGCCTCTGAGCATGGTGAAGATGCAAATGAGGTGTGAACTCGTTAGAATTGCTGAATGTCACACTTTTGACTTTGTGTAGTGATATAAACATAGTGTAGACACTACCTCCATGTTAGTTGCTAATAAATTGCAACTGTGGATGATTAAATGTAAGGAGAAGAAAGACACAACAGCAATTCAGACTACCTCATCTGCAGTGGGTGTGTCACCCAGGATACACTTACAAAGAGTAGAAGTAACTCAACAGCAGACATTTCTAATCTTTATTCAGTAATAGCCAAACTGTGTTGCCTTTGCTGAAAAGTGTTTGTGTTTTACTGTCATGCAATTTTATCATACATTTCAAGGAACTACTAGACAGCAGCTGTGTATCTGACCTTTGTCTCCTGCTGTACGTTATAAGTCACAGCAAACAGCTCAAATTTGCCATTTTGACAGATACAATGGGGAGGTGTTTAGGGGAGGGGAGATGAGTTTAAGGGCTACATCTCAGGCATAACAAGAATGAAAATTGGCCGCTTTAGAAAGAAAAAGAAGTAACAGGCACTGAGAATATTGTTCTGTGTGATTATCCCTGTTTGTGTTTTAAGTAGTCGCTGAAATGCAAGAAGCAGTAATTAAACCTGACTGACTGAAAGAAAGAAGGGTATATGTGAAAACAAATGTATAGTCAGTGCATTGACAGGAGCTTAGGGCCTATGATGTAAATTTTTAAAGCCAAACACTGTGTTGCAGGTTACTGGAGGTAGACTAAGAAATCAAGATGCTGGACCCCATGTGGGCCGACTCTGGAATTGCATTTAACAATATAAAAAGAAGTATGCATTATCCCAAAGTGGTGTTAAAATGTAGGAATCCAGACATGATGAAATAAACATGTTTTTTTTTAGACTGTGGATGAAGTTCTCCTTTAGGTCCATGATCTTTTTAGTTAACAAATTTTCTGGTTTCATAAGTACTAGGCAATCAGAAATGACAGCAATGTGGAAGAAAGATACAAAGATAGTTCCAATAGTAGCAGGAGTAATGGGTCTTATAAAAAGGAATCTACAGTCATATTTAGATATGTTACCAGTACATGCGACTTCGTACGTATTGCAGGAGGAGTCATTACTGGGCACATTGTGGGTGCTGTGAAGAGCACTTCTGACTGACATCAAAGAGTGAAACAATACTAATTTCATGAGCTTAAATCGTACTTTGACCTAGAATGGGGTCCATTCCCGTCACAGTATTAGAAACCCAAAAGATTTGGAGAAACTAAAAAAGGCAATCAGTTTGTATAGTATTTGAAGTCTAGCTAAAAAATCTTAGTCAGAAGTTCCCTCCAGCTTCAAGGAGGGCAAGATAAGATAGACTGGGGAAAATTTGAGGCTGCCCATTCAGTTATCTAGGTTTACATTGAAAGTGGCAAAGGTGCTACTCTACTTGACATGTAGTTTAAGTTCACTGTAGAGGTGAGGGATACGCTGTTCATGAATCTGTCATGCCAACGGATCTTTTCAGTTGCTTGATATGCTTAGTGGGGTGCATCCCAAAGGGGGTGTTAAACTTGATGTGTTAAAGTCTAATCAGTGTGCAGTACAAGGATTTGAGGACTCCTTTTGATTTGGAAGAAATACCTTTTGCTATGAGCTGTGTGGTAAAAGGATTTCCTAACCATTGTTGTATTCTGGTGGTCAAAAATGAGATAGTTATTTGCAGAAATGCTAGGTCTTTCACTACTGATTAATTTTGAAGTAGTGTGTTATGTATGCTATAAGGTGGAACTAATAGGTGCTCGTCATTTACTGCAATGTTGCAATATTTGGCATCGAGTATGAGCTCCTTTTTTGTATACCAGTATGTTAAAAGGGTAGTTGATGATGTTTTCCAACTTGCAATCATCTACGAACTTTGTTAATCAGAGATATCCAGATGATAAATGGAGATCTGAAAGGTAGATGCCAAATAGCAGATGTCCCAACACAGATCCCGGAGGAGCTTCAGAAATTATATGCACCCCCTGCTTTTACTATGTGAGTCCTGTCACTAAGCCATTTGGCTATCAACCTAGCCACATATGGGTCAGTTTGGATCTCAGCTTTTTTATTATATTTGTGTATGACACGGAATCAAATGCCTTCTCAAGGTCAAACTGCACTGTGTGGACAATTTGCCCTCCTTTGACCTCTCAAAGAAGTCCACAAGATTTATTAGATGAGGTCTACTCTTGACAAAGCCAATCTGCTGGGGGTAAAGTCTGATAAGATTTTTGATTAGTTAATTATTGTCAGTTATGATACATTCCATGGCTTTGCATATAAGAGGCTTTAGATTTATAAGTTTGTAATTCCTGTGGCCAGTGGTGGTCCACCCTTGGGGAGTGACATCACAAAAGTTATGTGCCACTCCTATGGGACAAAGCCAGTTGCTAGGCTCAGGTTTAACAGGATGAGGACTAGATCCACCACTGCTTGTTTAGTGCTATTAATTAGGCAGTCAAGTATGTTGTCCAGCCCCATGGGTAAGGTGTTCTTTGTTTTACACAGTACCTGCAGTGCACATTTTTCATGAAGCTTGGGGGCTTGATTCCATCAGGGACAAATGGGCTTCAAGTAGATGTCTCTGGGGTGGAGTTGGCAACATGTTTATTTGCCAGCATGTTGGTAATAGCCACTTGATGAGAGAAGGAAGTAACCCTGAGTAAGCTCTGAGCAATGATGAGTGTTAGTTCTTAAGTTTCTGATGTAAATATAGAAGGATTTGTAGTTATCTTTATTGAGACCATTGTTTAGGGACTAGCTCCTGGGTTCCTCTAGTCTTTTTAGGGGTGTTTGGATTCTATAATGTTGTTCCCATGTGGGTGATTCTTTTATAAACAAAAAAAATCTTTATTAAATTGTAATGCATGACAGGCAGTCTTACATTTATATAAATGAAAAACATACCGCATTGACACACCTTTAGTTGCAAAGATTATGCATCACAGACAATATTGAGACAACTTTTGTTGCAAACATTATGCATCACTTGTAATTTAGCCAGTCATTGTCAGTTAAACATTATATAGCTCACTCAAATTCTGCCTTCTTTTAAACCTCGTTTTTCCTCTGCATATATTGCGCCCACAGTTCCCATTTTGTTTTTATTTAGTTAGCTCCTTCCCTTTTCTAAAAATCCCAATTCCAGTTGTTGTATGTCTGTTACTAAATTCACTACTTCTAGTAAAGTTGGTTTAGACATTGATTTCCATTTTCTAGTAATTGCTTTTTTGACAGCCACCATAATTAGACTCAGCAAGGCCCCACTATATCTAGGCAATTCCGATTCTGTATCATAGCTCAAAAAAATCATCTCCCCAGTCAAACCAATCTGCTCACCCAGCATCCCTGACAGAGTGGTCTGCAGGGAATCTTTAAAGTCTGCCAACTCATTACACTCCCAAAACATATGTTCCTAATTACCTCTTTCTTCCCTGTCACACTTCCAACATTTGCTATACACCCAAGGAAAACTTCTTTGGAGTCTACTTTGGGTATAAAAATACCAGTGTAAACACTTCCAAGCAACAATCCTAAATCTTCTAGACTTTGTTGCTTATTTGGGAGATTCACATACATCCCCCATTGTCTCTTTGTGAACTGCTTATCCAATCTCTTTTCCCTATCCTTTCTAAGCTACTCTAATTGATTCTTACAGTTATCATGTAAAATATTATATGTTCTACTAATTATTCCTTTTTAATGGCATTTTCTGTTCTAGATTTTATTAAAAACTCTACCACCGCCGGTCTTTCATTTAGCACCCCCTATTTCTTTCTCTTTGCCTGTACTCTGATTCCAATTCTTGATAGGGAATGCAATCTCTAACCTGCAATAAATTCTTGGCGCCTTCCAATTCTATTACCTTTCCCTTTTCAGTTATTTGCTCCCAAGACCTTGGATCCTTGGCTAGTTTTCTCCAATAAATTCTTGCCCTTCTGTTGCTTATTCTCTGTATCCCTAATTGCAGTTGTACCTATCAACAGAATCTCTTTTCACTATTACTCTGATGGCTTAGTTCTTAGAATGCTCTGCTACTTTGAGTGTAATATTCTGTATGATTGTTGAGCGTCTGCATGTAAATCCCAGTCTCTCCTTGTTTCTTGAGTTTCTCCCCTGTATCATTATCACTATCTCTTTCTGCTTTGAATTACAGTTTTTTGCTTGTGCTGTCTAGAAGAGCTTTAACTATGCTGCTCTAAAATACCCCTTCAAAACTAGTAATTCTAGTCTTCCTTGTTCTTTTAGAAGAATCAGCTTATTCAACTTGACCCTTGTTGTCTTCCCCTCCCAGATAAAATCCTTCAGCTTTTTTTTATTGCTATCCACAACTTCTCCTCTGTTTGATAAACATAAGCCTGACATGTGTATAAGACTAAAGGGACTAAAAATGTTTAACTGCTTATATCTTACTGTCCATGTCCATATAACAGAGCTTCCAATTTCTCAGTTTTTGTATTATCTTTTGTTTAGTCTCTTCCCGCTTATCCTTAGCTGTCATAATGGACACATTTCTAATCCATACTCCTAAATACTTCACTTTATTATGTCCCCATAAATATGGATATTGTTGGACCAATTCCTGTGTGGGTACATAATTTACTGCTATTGCCGTTGTTTTGGCTTCATTAATTTTGTATCCTGAGAAGATTTTGTCTTAAAATGTTCCACAACACTGTAATGACTCTTTCTGGTTTTGTTATGTATAAAATATCATCTGCAAATACAGCCAGCCTTTCTTGACTATCATACCAATTATATCCTTGAATTTCCAAGTATTTTATTTTCTTTGCCAATGGTTCTAAATATAATGCAAACAAAAAAGTGGAAAGAGGACACCCCCTGCCTGGTTCCTCTACTCAAGCAGAAATTATCAGCGAGGACCCCATTCACTTTAATTTTCACCTCCAACCCCCTTGTATATAATACTAATCAGCCCTATTATTTTACCATAGAAAGCAACTACTTCCATTGTCCTGCTCACACAGTCCCAGCTTACTCTGTCAAATGCTTTCTATGCATCAAGACCCACCAACAACAATGGTATTTTCTTACATTCTGCTTTCCTCTGGATCATCAATGTTCTGTTGAATGTTGTCAAATGTTTGCCTTCCCTCCACAAAACCACATGGAACAAGGCAGACTAGAATTACCAGTTTTGAAGGGGTATTTTAGAGTTACACAGTTAAAGCTCTTATACATAGCACAAGCAAAAAAAAAAAAAAAACTATAATTCAAAGTGGAAAGGGATCATGATGATACAGGGTAGAAACTCAAGAAACAAGGAGAGACTCAGAGTCTGGATGCAGACTCACTTTTGCCATTCTGGTTTAGTATTGAAATGTCCCTTTACAAAGCTGGATCCGATGGATCTTTACCCTCTTTAGGTATTACAGCTACCAACGCTTTCTTCTAGGATGTTGGCTTTTCCTCCTCTTAAAATACTGTTAAACAAAACCTTCTGGATCTTTATTAGTTTTTCTCTCCTATCGTCCAAGCTTCCACAGGAATACTATCTATTCCTGAATAATTTCTTGTAGATTGGTTATACATAACCATGTTTATCTCATCTCCTCTTATCCTGTTAGTAATTGAGCCTCATCTACCACTAACCTTGGCATATTTAATTCTTCCATAAACATTTCCATTTGTACATTTTCTTGATTTCCATATTTCTGTGCTTTATACAGATTTTCATAAAAATTTATGAAATATTTCTAATACTTCTATAGGATCTCTTGTCATCTTTCTTGTCATAGACTCCCTAAGCTTGGTGACAGCCCTTTCTACTTTCTGTTGTATGAGTTGTACTAAAAGTTTTTGGCTGTAGAGTTATTATCAAAATAAATTTGCTTAAAAGCAATATTTATAAACTCATGCATGCTTTTGAAGTAATCCCTTATTTTCTGTTTAACATTCTGCAGTTGCGCCTCTTCTTGTTCTGTGAGATTCCCCCTATTTTGCAGCATACATTTGTCAGTCCCTCTAAATAATTCTTGTTACTCCTTAACCATGTCTCCCTTTCCTTTATTTCCACCCTAGTTTTAAATTCCACTTCAATTTTATCCTACTCCCAATCTGTATTTTCAGAAGACATTTCTATCTTTTCTAATAGTTCCTGCATCATTTCCAAAAATTTCCAAAACCCATTCATTAAATTCCTCTCTTTTCAACAGATAGGTGGGAAAGTGCCGGTCTCATTTTTATTTTGTTACCTTGCGTTTTTATTTTAGCTATTATTGGCACATGATCCAAAAAAGTTATTCATTGCATTTGAAAACCTTCAATTAAATGCACAATTAAAAGTGCAATACCCCCTTGATTACATTCAAGCGATTGAGCTCTCATGTTTGAGTCCTTCATTCATTGGCTGTACTATTTGAAAATAAATTTTTCAGACTTTGCTGCTATTTATGTACTCGAGCTCATGGTATAGTGGTGGTTGAGAATATACCCTTTCTCCATTGTAGTGCATTCTGGAAGCTGGTATATATAATTAATCGAGGGTGTGGTGAGTACAGCGGGCTTAGACTTTGTTTTATTAAATCTGTGTGATTTGATTTGATGTGTATTTGAATTTTTTTATACTCTAAACGAGTTCAAACCACAAAGATTTGAATATACATAAAATCAAAGCTCAAAAATTAAATTTTTTCTCTTTTTTTATTTTATTTTATATGCTATTTCATTGTTCTTCTGTTGATGTATTTGTTGAACAAGAAGTGAAAATTGTTTGTTTTTTGTGTACACACACACATATGTGGTACTATTAATATGTTAATATTTAGAATTTATAGTATTAAATACTATGGATGGTTTTAAAGCAGCTGTGAAGGAACATCATGTAAAATAATCTGTGCATGTTTTAAAGTTGCCAGTTAAGTAATAATCTACTATGTTTTAATTAAATTGTAACTGCATTACATCATTCTTTAAGCTAGTATTGTATTTGTAAGCTGTTACAGTATATCCAGAGCTGTTTGCATGGGATGTCATTTTATTGTAACCAAGTCAATCTAATCCTTGCATGTATTTGTTTTTCTGTGTAATTCACTTGACCCTAGGTCATGGCTGACAAGGGTTAACTCACTAACCCACCCATTCAGTTAACAAGTAATAAACCTATTTACGCACTGTTTTTGGTTAATATATTGTATCACTTTGTCAAATTTTTTGTCTTCAGGCTGTCACTGATGATGGACACTGCTGGATTTCTTAGTTAAAACAAAATGTTAAAATATGTATGTTTTTGTTTTTATATGTAGGATTCAAAATTGCTCCAGAGAAATTATTACTCATAGTAAAAGAAGGCAGTTATGTCCTAGAAAAAGATGAAAAAGGGGAAACTAGCACAGAAGAGAAGTGTAAGCTCGATGCCAGCTTCCACTGTAAGTAATCGGCCCATTAATTTGTATTTTTTATGAATTTATTTCATAGTGATGTTGATATTGTCTTTGAAAAAAGGTAAATAAAATAAAACCGAGTCAGAGTATTAAATGCTCTAACACTACAAGAAGCTACAGGTTATTCAGTCCAAAAAGTCTCAGAGGGCTTTCTAAGGATAAATGGGTTTTATCACAGTAGAAATGGCAGTGAAGTGGGTGTTTGTAGAAGTATGGGGAAAAATGTGGACATTACATTGTTTTCTCAAGTAATAGGACTTGACTGAAATGTGTCTTTGGTCAAACAAGTTTACAGTGGCCAAGGCTCTGTTACGGGGTGTCCAACCTTTATTGAGTGAACATAAATGGTCTTATATAAAATATATCATATAGTTAACTCTCTGTACTGTAGGTGCATTTCAACAATGAATAAATGTAATAAATGCCTAATATTTGCCTTAAAATTCTAATTCTCATTCTAATTCTAATTCTCTAATCTAACAGTTAACTCTAACATCTTAGTTAATATATCTATATCTATATATATATATATATATATATATATATATATATATATATATATATATATATGTGTGTGTGTGTGTGTGTATATATATATATATATATATATATATATATATATATATATATATATATATATATATATATACACATCTATATATCTATGTTGTTGTTGTTGTTGTGTCTCATCTATATATCTATATACATCTATATATCTTTATACATCTATATATCTATATACATCTATTTATATATCTTTTTTTTTTTTTTTTTTTTTACAAATAAACATATTCACTACAGCACTAGCATTTCTCACTGGGAAAACCATTCCAGCAGTCCAGCTATGTAAAATGTCAACATCAGCAGTCCTACAGTACTATAATCCACAAAAATAACCCAACAAATTTGCAATAAAGTAAAGAATTCACATTACTGACTTAATAAAACAATTCTAAATAAGCTACAAGAGGGTCTCACCCAAACAAATAACTGGTGCCAAAAATATGGCCTCAAGCTAAATGCCAACAAATGCATCATCATCCCCTTTAAGGAGAGTGATGTCCTATCACATTAATAACAATGTTGTAATAAGTTGTATGGTACTTGAGCACCCAGATTGATGGAAACCTGACTTTTGACCACCACGTTGTCTCTATTGTAAGGAAAGCTTTTTACAAGGCCCACTTCATTAGTAAGGGTATCTCATCCAGGGACAAGGAGGTCATAACATCCCTGTATTCTTCCTTTACAAGAGGCATTTCTGACAAAAAAGTTCAAAGGACTAAGTTAATTTAGTTATCCAAACAGAGTAAAAAGCTTCTTGTTTTCCTCTGTCTCTCACTGGTCCCTATAAATTTCATCACTGGCTTGCTTTCCAGGCTAAGAAAGATCCTGCCTTAAGAAACTTCCTCTACCTCAGAAATACTGGTTATACTTAAAACGCTCACTACAAAGACCACAGCCTTCACTGCAACATAAACAAGCCACTTTTTATGCACAGGTTCTTGACACAAAAACCTTCAACTTCTGTAAAAAGCTCCTGTCATTATCAAAGAATGTAGTTCAGCAACACAATGGCTGGATGGATAACCATAAATGTAGTCCTTGGGTAAGTAGCATAGCCTTCATCAAACCAGATGGAAAATCCACATACTAACCTTTCCCAGCTGGATGGCTAAGATCTAATATTGGTTACACAAGTCTAGTTGCTCAAGAAGAGGGGCATGTTTAACTAAGAATTCCATTTGCAAAATTATATTCAGTCTTCTTCTTCAGATCACCGTGCACTCATGATTGGCAGTTGAGTTTTACAGTGTCGAGTTGCCAGCCCAGCGCCCAACCTTCCACAGAAGGCACACACATACACACACTCACACCTAGGGCCAAATTAGTGTTTCCAATCCACCTATAGCATGTCTTTGGGATGTGGGAGCACCGGAGGAAACCCACCTGACCACAGGGAGAAGGCACCCCAGCCGAGGATCGAACCGGAGAACCTCTTGCTGTGAGGTGGCAACGCTAACCGGTGCACCACCGTGGCCGCCCGCAAAATTATATTCAGTATACATATTAAATCTCTCTCTCTTACACACACACACACACACTCTCTCTCACACACACACACACACACACACACACACACACACACACACACACACACACACACACACACACACAAAAAAAAAAAGCCCCTACTTGTAAAATAGACAACCTCAGTAATCACATGACACCCACTCACTGAATGAAATTGTCTGGAAGTCAAAATATCTGAAAAAAAAAATCATGGTAGAGATGGATTCATCCATGTAATTTCCCACCACCAAAAGGACCATCAATAAATCAACAAACAACTGCTCGGCAAAAAGTAAATCAGTAAGAAAACCATAAACTATAATGCTACATACTGGTGTAAACATATAACTTGTGTCAATCCCCAGGTTAATCCATACCAAAAGATTGTTTCAGAGCTTCAGCTATGTACAAACAGCTTTCTCCTAAAAACTTTACTCATTGATATTTGCCTTGCTGTAATTACAACTGTAAAAAAAAAATGTTTTTAAGTTTATTCTGTACCTCAATGATTCTTACTGTTACGAGATGTAATCTCTGCTATATTGTATGAGTACTACATCCATAATTTGCTGTCTGTCTCTCTCATGTATTGTATTATATTGTTTTGTGTTATTTTTGGAGCTTTTCTCCCCGGGCCCCTGCTGAAAATGGACCTGTGTCCAGTCGGACTTTCCCGGTAAACAAATGTAAAATAAAAAAAAAATAAACTTCCCTCCAATTTAAAGCCATTTGACATTCAGACATTTTAATTTGTGCAGAAGTTACTCACAGACTGACAGTTTACTGAGCTGTAATGCTGACCTTCGCTTTTGAAAAAAATAAATTCCCAGACTTTGTCAATAGCTCAAAGTGTAGAGAGGATTATTTATTTATTATTTATTTATTTATTTTTGGAAAACATCTGTAAAACTGTTAAATTGATTACAGACCCAGAAACACAGAAAAGTTATTGTGATTATGTAAACCACAGACTGCTGCAAGAAGTCAAAGTCACATTATCACTCTATGCTTATGTCCGAACAGATGAATCATACCTGTCAATTCCAAAAGAAGTAAAGTAGCTTAATAAGAAGGTTATTTGCAAGGTTATATGGCAGTTGATATTGGAAATAAGCAGAGATATTAAAAAGGCTCTGTTTTTCATAATTATGCCGAAAAGTCTTCCAAGGTAAATACAACTTCTGATTTAGTATGGAACCATACCTCTCAGCCTTAGAGCAAAAAAAAATAAAAGTGGGACACAGGCCCAAAAATAGTTATGCATCACAGACACCATTGAAACAACTGTAGCTGCAAGCATTATACATCACTTATAATCTTTCTATCCCATTATTGTCAGTTAAACATTATATGGCTCATTCAGTCCTGCCTTCTTTTGCATCAAAGAAAACCATGCTTTGAAATGACAGATGCATTAAAAATAATAAATAAAACACATTGTATCAACATCCTGCAACTTCCTACCTGCAAGCAACCACAGAGCTTTCACTGAAACTAGGGCTGCTTGTTTCCCCAAAATTACAGCTCTCCCTAATTAAGTCTAATGGTATACAATCTACCAGTATCTGGACTACCTGAAATAAATTAAATGATGGCCTGTAAATTGAAAGTACACTTTGTTTAATTAAACTATATTTCTAAACCCACTTACTACATTTTTTCAGTAACATCCCAATATCCATTTCCAGGTCACTTTACAAGACACTGGCAGTGGTAGACTTGGCATCCTTCAGAACCTCAGCTAATACATTGTCCATTAAATGTAAATATCCATCCACTGTAAATGGCAAGAAGCTATGTCTTAAAAATCTACTTAAGTATTAGGTTTTGAAACAAAGAAACATATTCTCCACAGTCCGTAAGTCTCTGTCTTTAATAATCATCTACTGTTGCAGCACTCCCAACACATAAGCACACACATACACACTAATATCCTCAACATTTAAAAAATGACATTGTGATTGTGCCTACTTGAATTGCCAGTATTGATGATCTGCCAAAGCTATGCTTACTGCTATCCAATCTACCACTGCTTAGAACCCACCAATGAAAAAGCAGTACTAGGTGCTTTTTTGTTTGTCTGAAAAAACAATACAACTTTATATGCTACAGTCCCACATAGTCAGTCCACTACTGACCCATTAACCCTAGGCTGCTGCTTCATTCTTACTCCCTGGAACTGCATTACCTTGGATGACTACTTTTATTTCCTAAGCAAAAGACACAAATTGGAAGATGAGGCAAAAATCCAGACATTCTTTGAAAATCCATACAGTTAAGAGGTATGACTTCATGTTCAATACAACACTCTCCCTGTCAGGAAAGCTGCAATTTAATGAAAGTGTACTCTTAATGTATGATATATTTGTGAGCTAACTTGTTTGTGTTCAGTAGGTAGACTGATCATTGTTTGCCTCTTTGTGCATGCGTCTCTCTCTCTCTCTCTCTCTGTCATGCACACATATACACACACACACTCTTCTTCTACTTTCACGCACACAATTCTGCTTTCATGCATGCACTCACTCACTCCTTACTTACGTATTAACACAGGTAATTGCTGTCCCTTTCAAAGGCAACAGCGGTACATCCATACATGAGTCCCTCTTCAGCGAGAACACACACACACAATGATTGTTCGGCGCAAAATAATGGCGTAAACACTGACCCTTTTTTGGCTCAAAAACAAAACTAGAAGGGTGCTTTGGTGCATTAGTGTTACAGGTCATGGGAGTGAAAAACACAAAACAAAAAAAGTGTTTTGGGGCATGTGTACATCGATGTTGCAGTTAGAGGTTAAGAGCCGCATAGAAGAGCTCTGAGGGCCGCAGGTTGGACACGACATGCCATCAGAGCTGTAGTAATGCTGAGGAATGATATTCTCTTATGGTAAATGTTAAATTCTTTCAAAATATCTAAAAGGCATGGGGTTAAAATTGAATGAACCCAAGTGTAAGGCATATAGAGGAGTTAAGAACTGTCTGCACTCCAATGGCCATCAAACCCAGTACTCCATATCTATCACCAGGTCACTTCCTACTCCCAGACCATCTCTAATAGGGCTGGGGTTGGCTCAGATCCTTAAGCCATCCTGGGGGTCTTGGGTGTTGACATCCGCTTAGTGAGGTTCTGATTTATGAGCTACCCCAGTTGCTACTTCCCTCCCATGGTCCGTGTAGTAATGTCCTTGTAATAATGTCCAGTGGGTGAATATGCAGTTGGAATGTGCAGTGTATCACACTACCTACGTAGCTGCTCAGTCATTTCAACCACTCTATCCCCTGTTTGGACTATGTCTCACCAATTACCACATCCAGAGCCTCCACCAGTGGCCACAATGCAGGAGATGTCCACAGAACCACCCTTCCACCAGGGATGGTAGTACTAATGTCTGCCTGCCACTCTGCCCATTGCTCGAGGCACTAATCAAACCCATGTCAGCTGGGTATTAATCAGGGCTTTATACCTCTTTGCTACCAGAGCAGCTGGGTAGTATGTTTGCAAGCTGTAGGGCATCCTGCCCATGTACAAGAAAAGGTGGGTAACTCTCTTGATCAGAGCATAACCTTCTCATTTGGATCAATAAAAATAGTTTTATACTTGGGCCCCATTATAGCCCAAAGCATACATTTAGTCAGCAAATATTTCCCCTGCTGTGAGTAACACTGAGTCTTCAGTGCTGAAATATAGAAATAATGGTTCCACTGATCATGCAGGAAGTGTTAATATCATGAGAGTCACATGTGGTCAGTGCTGGAGTATAAAGACAGTGGTACCTTTGGTAATGCAGAAAGAAATAACAGTCTGAAGGGTACACATGGTCAGTACCAGAGTATAAAGACACTAATCCCTTTGGTATGCAGAAAGGATTAACAGTGTGAAAGGCTACATGATCTATGGTGGAGTACAAAAGATGTTTCCTTTTGAAGAAAGCATTAACAGCATGAAAGACCCTTGCGATGACATACAGAGCATACGTGTAGGCATTCATTTGTTTTTCTGGTTGCTCTCCAATACGAAAGTTGGATTATCCTTCTATTTGTTAATCTCCTTAAGTACTGACATTGTTGTGTCACCAGTGATGCACCATATTTTTAATATTGCACATATATGTTAAATGATGACAAAGTGCTCTAACCTCCATGATTGAAGCAACTGCTTACAGAAACAGCATTAGGGGCTTGGAGTTCTTACCCAGAGCCAGGATCCTAGTGTGGTGAGTAGTCGTACATCTGGTTTGTCTTTTTAGGAATAGGTGAAACAGAGTCTAGATGGCATCAGGCAATCTTCATGACATCCTGAGAGAATTTGGCAGGACAACACAGAATATGGTATGATCATGATTTGCTTTTGCCTCTAGGAAGTTAAGGAGCTACCACGTTTCCCATTATAGCAGAGCTTCATGAAGGGAGTCATTCCCATTAAGGATGCAGAAGGCAGCGAATCAATGTCACCCTGTCATTTTCTTTTGACAGGTCTTACAGATTTAAGGAAAGGTGGCATAGCAGATGTCTTTCTGTTCTGGTGGTCTGCTTTTTTTTTTTTTTGCCTTTGTGTCTCGCAGAGGAGGATCATAACAAAGACTTGTGTAGCTTTAAGCTTATATTAAATTTGGAACTAGTAAAAAGGAAATGTTGGAAGTGTGATATATGCTACAATCTTAAGATGCATATATAGATTTTTACCTGTTAAGGAGGACCTTGCTATGTTATTTGGTTCACATCCATGAATGGCAACAAATTTAGTATCAAGACAGCAAAGATGTTTAAAAAAAAAAAAGAAAACAAAATCTGAGATGATTTTTCCCAGTTGCTATAAAAACTCCAAAACTGGAAGAATTCACAGCACAGCAGTGACTTTATTTACATAATCCTCCAGTGCCTGGGATGAACTTGGCCTTTAAGGAAGTATTCTTGTTAACGTAGCAACAGCAAGATAGGAGCCTGAAGTTTAATTAAGTCATTCTGTGGAGCTTTTCTCCCCGGGCCTCTGCTGAAAAAGGAGATGTGTCCAGTCGGAATTTCCCGGTAAGCAAATGTAAGTAAATAAATAAATGAATCAAAGTGAGGGTTAAAATTAACAAGACTGATATTGTGGTATCTCACAGACATTATAGTGTCTTGAATTTTTAACTAATTGGATGTGGCAAGGGTCTTTATGGCAGAGTTAATCTGAAGTAATTGTAAGAGGGGTTGAACAAAGCAAATGGTGGGTATTTTGGGGGTAGCTTGGTAACAACTTGTGGAGGAAGCACTGGAAGCTGTGGAGAAAGATTTCTGTGATTTTGTGCTGGAGTTGATAAATGAACTCTCAAACACTACAGTGACTGCAGAAATTGTTGCATTGTCACTGGAGCATGACACCAAACTGAATTGTTGTATAGCATGGTTGTGTAGCTGGTGTAGCAGGCAAGGGCACAAGCTGTGAAATTACAAGTAGCTGAAGCAAAAGCTGGAAATGTTATCTATAACTGTTTGAAGTTCTCAAAGATTTGTGGTTAGTGATAGGACTAATTATCTGATGGAAGTGCTGCAGTAGGGGTGAGAGGGGTGTGAAATGCACAAGTTGGTTGTTTAATATAGAGAGGAAGCACAGAACTAATGGACAGAGAGGGCAGGTGATATCTGTGGTGCACTTTTAGACTTATAAGAAGTAAGACCAGATTTTTTTGAGATGTCTAAGGAAATGTGACATACGATAAAATAAAGTGGATGTTGACATTGATTATTTATTTGGAATCTTGCAAAGTGTTGTCCTTTTTACCTTTTAAAACAAGCTGTCAGTGGAGTGGAGTATGGTATTCCATATACCCAGCCTAACTAAAAGTGATGGCTGATAAAGAAACAAGAATTCTTTCTTAATAGAAATGTTCAGACATAATAATACAAAAATAGATATAACAAAAACGATTTCACAACAGTAGAAGTTTTGAGGTCATAATTAAATGCATTTTAAAACTGCAAGAACAGAAGACAACCTTGGTTAAGGAATAGTGCTCCGAGGCAATACTGAAGAGTAAGAAAACTCAATTATTTTCTGGCAGGTGTTTCCTATTCCCACACCAACTTCCACATCCTGTTCTATCCCCTTCAAATAAATCCCCTACCCATTGTAGCATATAGATGTCCTTCTGTGTCACTGTTACAGTACTCTACAGAAAAGGGATCTCCTGCCACTGCAGCCCGACATTTGACCAGTATGAAAAAGCCAAACCAGGTCTTCTATGCACTGTACATCACATTTATATCTGCTTCACATAACATATGACATAAAAAAGATGTACAGACGCCACTACCCAGAACTTCTTTGCTGCCAGTTCAAATGCCTTTTTTGCCATGTGATCTGAATGCCTTGTTGCTGTACTGAATATTTAGCAACACCAGATTAGTGCCCTTTGTTTTGTTTTTACTTTTCTTGGCTTTGTATTTTATTTTGCTACCTAGAGTTCATGTCATTCAAGAGGGGGAAAATGTCAGTGTGGGAGGCAGATTCCCCATAAGGATCGTCACAAACAGTGTCTCTTTTTTGTTTGGGTGCTTTCCACGACCATACCACTTGTAGTACCAGTAAGGCCTTTGTGCCTATGGCACTCAGAAGCTGTTTGTCTTCCCTGGCCCTTTATCTTGAAAAGCAGTAGCTTAAACAGTTAGCCCAGGGTACCATGGCAGAATCCTTTAACCCTAAGATACTCCAGCTGTTTAAAAATAGGTCCAAGAAGACCCATCTGGATTCTTTAGCTGTCCAGCCTCCACTGGATATCCCTCTAGAAGGAAGTAATAGCTCTGTAGGTCATTCAGTGTCTACGTTGGATTTATCTGTCATGACCCCATAGGAGGCCGGCATGGATCCATCCTTTTGCACATCCACTGAACCTTTGCAGGCATCTGCTCCAGACATTGAGAGGGAAACATAGTTGTCTACCTTAGAGGGTCCTAGAGGGATTCTGCAGATTTTGTTCAGGAAGGAAGTTCTGAGTTTTCCTATCGAATCTTGCCCAAGGGTTAGAACCTCCAATGATTGTTAGGGTTGAGTTCCCTTCTAAGAAAAGACAAAAACTGAAGCATATTTTAGTCCAGCCTAAGGATCTTCAAAGGGAATGGCAAGAGTTTACTCAGGGCTTGTTCTATGCCTTAATGGGCCTAAAGCCTTCTGGCTCTTCCTTGGACCTCTAATGGCTTAGGGAACCAGATTCCATGGATGAGGATTCAGTGTTTGGTGAGGAATCTTTGTCTTATTCTGTACAGATGCCTTCAACTTTGGCTTATGGATCTGATGAAGAGGAGTCTGTTAGCACTGAGTCTACTATCAAAGAATTGTCCTTGGGTGACACAGTTACTAGGATGATGGAATTCTTTAAGTGGGACTCCTCTCACATATCTGATATTCAGAGAAGATATGAGTTGCTTCAGGTGGATACTCCTAAACCATCGACAGTTCTTCTCGTGTTGGCTGCTTTGTTAGATACTTTCATTGCTCCTTCCAAGTCTCCTGATTCTAATCCTCCTGCTCCTAAGAAACCTGATAGGTTCTATAAGGTCCCTGAGGATTGTCTTTTTTTTATTTAAATGTCCTTCTGCTGATCCTGCTGTGGTGTCGGTCTCTTCTGACAAACATGCTAAACCTTTGCCCTCTTCCAAACTTCTGCCTTCTGATAAAGATAGTAGGGCAACTGAGAGGATTGATAAGAAAGTTAACACTGCTTCTACTTTGGTCTTAAGGGCTATTAATTATCAGACCCACATGACCAGGTATGCTCTGGCCTTGATTGCTCAGGATTGTCCAGTTATCTCTGATCTCCCTGATCCTGACGGCAAATCCTCTGCCTTATCTTTTTTAGGTTCTGCTTCTCAAATGGCTCACCACTCTAAGTGTAGCTGTGGTGCTGCTGATGCCTCTTCTAGGGCTGTGGCTTTTGGGTTTGTCATGAGGTGTTATTCTTTCCTTTGGCTTCAGTCTGTACCTGAGGACATTAAGGCCAAGTTTTTGGATGCTCCTTTGGATAATAAACATCTTTTTGAGACAACTGCTGCTGCTGACATGTTTAAGTCTCTTCAAGAGAAAGGCAAAGCCTTGCAAGACTTTAAACATATTATTGTCTCTCCCATCCCTAAGTTCCAGAGGAATTACCTTCTAGGTCTGCTTTTATTCACAGGGAACATTGCCAGTCCTATAAGGGCAGGATGGGTGGGATGGGTGGGCCCCCTGTGTTAAGGCTTCTCAGATTTCTGTGGCCCAGAAGCCTCCTTTATCTGATAAGTCTGCTTCTCTTTGACAATTCACACCCTCTTCCTATTGACCAAGTTCCTTTGTCTGTTTTGCTCTCCCTTTGTCTTCCACATTGATGTCTCATCACCAAAGTCTTCATTAAAAGTACCCGTTCCCGTTGGAAACTTTTCTTGGGTTCGATTTTGTCATGTGTCATTACTTTGGCTGAAGATTTAATTATATATGCCATCAGACCAGCCGACAACCATTTTAAAAAAGCAAAAAAAAAAAGAAAGGAGGCAAAGGATAGCAAAAGGTCCAAAACCGGCCTCTCCTCCCTCTCGCGCCCGGTTCTCGTTCAGTGAGGCACCATCCCCTGGCGCCACTACCTCCAGAGCCACAGGCCACTTCCGACTCCGATGTGGAGCCGACTGGGCCGCTGGAAACTCAAGGTATTGGACACTTGGAAATCATTCCCTCAGGGGCGGGCAGCTGAGCAGGCATCGGCTTCTGAGGTGCCTAAAAACAGATGCTCAAAATGGGATAACAGGGCCTAGGCAAGAGACAGAGTATGATTCTTCTGATCAGGTTTCCATTTCCTCTGATTCCTCTTCTGAAAAGGATTACTCCATGCTTCCCTATGAGGATTCTGATGCTGAAGAATCCCTTCCTTCAGCCTCTCCTCCTGAGGATTATTCTTTTGGGGAAACCCTGCATACCATGAGGGAGCATTTCCACTGGGAGAGCCAAGATTATTCTGAATCTAAGAAAAGGCTCAGAAACTTTCTGCTACTTCCTCAGCACAGAATCCTTGCTATTCCACCTGTTCTGGACATTGTAGATGATGTATTTTCAGAGTCCAGCCTGTCCTGACTTTTCCCCCCCTGTACCCTAAAGCCAGACACAGATACAGGGTGGTCATTTATCATAAATTCCTATATAAAACCCCAAGAGCTGACCCAGAAACTATTTCTCAGGGTCCCAAAGGACTGCAAAAACCCTGTCCCTCTGATAGGGATTCTAGGGCTCTAGACAGATGGGGAAAAAGTCTACACTTCTGCTACCCTGGCTGTAAGGGCTTTAAATTGTCAGTTTCATATGTGCAGGATTTATTGCATGCAGCTGAACAAGTGGGAAAGCATACTTTGCAATGTGGCTATGATTCACTGGAGGCCTCTTGCAGGGTCCCTGCTGTTACAGGATCTGTTATTAGAGGCGTGCTTGGTTAAAACAGAATCTGCCTGATCATGTCAAAGCAAAATATTTAGATGCACCACTACAGCATGATTCTTTGTTTGGTACCATGCGCCCCAGAGGCAGAACTCCCCCAAAGGCTCATACAGGCCCTAAACAATGGGTGCCTACTCCAAAAGCGGGAGAAGACAAATCACAACCTTACAGGAAACAGTCCCAATGACTTTCCTCTACCAGATCCAAGCACTTTTCATTTGGCAGCCCTAGGGGGAAAAACTAGCTTTTTCATCAAATTGGCAAATGATTACCCAAGACACATGGGTCCTGAAACATAGTGTCCCAAGGGCACAGGTTCCATTTTCACACCCTCAGAGGCACAAAACAAATTACTGCCTCTCATGGACATGAGGGCCATTCAGCAAATACCACAACAAGAAGAGGGGCAGGATTTTTACTCCATACTCTTTCTAGTACCCAGAAAGGACAAAACCTGGAGACCAATACTGGACCTGTCTATACTAAACACGTTGCTGGATGTTCCAAAATTCAAGATGTTGACTCTACTTTGGACCTAAAGAGGCATACTTGTATGTCCCAATCAGACAATCTTGCAGAAGATACCTCAGATTCATAGCTGGCTCAATGCATTACCAGTTCTCTGCACTGCCCTTTGGCTTATCTACTGCCCCAAGGGTCTTCACAAAATGCCTAGCACCAGTGTTTGCATTCTGTAGACAATTCAAATATATTCATACTTGGACAATTGCCTAATTCAAGTAGAGACCGACAAACAAAAGCAAATGACTACTTACTTCAAGAAATTGGCAACAAAACCCACTTATCTGCAAGGAAAATCCTGCAGGCCTTGGGTTTCATGGCATCTTGCATTCTACTAATTCCATATGCAGGACTGCATAGAGGAAACTACAATGGTATCTGAAAAGTGTTTGGACTCAGCATTGCCACAGCCTGTGTATTCAGGGCACATGGCCAAACCACCAGATGCATCTTCATGTCAATCAAAAGAGATGCTAGCTGTTCAAAATGCCTCTGCAGACAAGCAATGACCTTATGGGACCCAGCATTGGCTTTTCAAGTTCACCTGCAAAATGGGGATGCCCAGACATAGATCTATTTGCCTCCACTCACAACTGCCAATTGCAGAGATTTTATCCTTCAGCTGGAAAAATCTACCTCTCTCTTCCCAGTACTCTGAAGGTCAGGCAAGAGAAGCCAAAAATGTTGTCTCAAGGTCCAGTGGATAGGATCACTGACCACCAACAAACAATCAGATCCACAGATCACACACAACTCAGGATAACAAATCTGGCAGCATGATAATGTAGCCAGCCATCAGAACACTCCCTCTTTCAAAAGCTGTTATGGATGTTATCTTGGAGGACAGAGGCCCAGTACCAGAAAAATCTTATGCAGAAAAATGGAAGAAATTCTGTGCTTGGAACCAGGAACAACCAGCATCAACAGCAGATATTAAATTCTTATCCTGAGTTACAAGCACTCATGGCTGTGAACCTTTTTCATTTTTTTCATTCACACAGGGTTTCTCTGAGGACAAACCCTACATTTTTACCCTAAGGTGGTGTCCAGTGTGGCCCTTAAGTGTCATATACTGCGGATCACAAGGAAAGGCTATCTCAAAAACAGACTATTTCTAAATGGAGGGCCATGCATCCATTTTCTGCTTTTTCAACATGGCAAATCATGTGCCTAAGGCATTAGGCCTCATTCCACCAGAGCAGCAGCCACTTCAGCAGCCTTCGATAACTTAGAGGCTGCAACTTGGAGTTCAGTGCCAGGGCCTCATACCTCTCTAACCCTATTTAGCCCAGCCACCTGCAACAGTGAAACCGATGAACATAGTACAGTTGTGTACCTACCATAAATGTAGATGACCACACTGTTGCAGTCCAGGTTACCCACCCACCATCCCCCTTTTCTTTGCTGGGGTTTATCTGTACTTCTCTATCCTATAAAATCTATGTGGTGTATTTGCTTGTAGATGAAGGAAATGTTATTTTTGTGCATGCATTTTTATTGGCATATTTTTTCAGCATCAGTTTGGGGGTACCTGACATCTGGGGCAAGAAAAAACATCTACATTTATGGTAGGTACACAACTGTACTTTCACCATCCCTCTCCTTCAAAGTGTAGGGTTTACTATCAACTGCCAAAAGTCCATCCTGAGTTTCTCACAAGATCAGGTGCATCTTGGATGCAGGATTCAGACGGTGTCAATGCTGGCCGCTTTTCCACCTCCAAAGGTATTGTCATTAACAGCATTTTTTCAGTCTGTTCTTCCTCTGACTTTCATGCCAGCCAGGGAGTTTCTTCGGGCCCTGAGATTCATGGCCTCTTCTATTCCAATGCTTCTTGCCAGATTGCATATTCGGAAGTGTCAGTGCTACCTCAAGTCAAGTTTGGCTACAGCATTGTCACCCTCTGTTTTTCAGTGCACCTCTCCTTCCCTGTCTCAAGAAGCAATTTTAGTGGTGGATCCAACAGTTCGCTCTCAATCGAGGCTGGTCCTTTCAGCCTCCAGTCCCTTCATGAGAACTGTTCATGGATACTTTGGACACAGGGTAGGGCTTCCATTGATTACCTGGAAGTACAGGGTCTTTGGACTCCCCTTCAGAAGTCAGACCATATCAACCTCAAAGAGATGAGAGCTCTGATTCCGTCCCTGCAGGCTTTCCAGCCCATGTTCTGTCTAGGCCCCTTGAAGGTGTACCACAGACAAGACTGCAGTGATGTGGTATGTCAACATCTAATCTCATCTGCAGGCTTGTGAAGTGGCTGGCTGCTATTGGTTACCTCTTCAGGCAGTATACTTTTCTTCAGAGCACAATCTAGTGGCAGACTGTCTGAGCAGGTCTAAAACACAGGTTCGCGAATGGATGCTTCACAGAGATGTGTTTCTGGACATTGTCCATCAGTAAGGTATTCCTCAGGTAGATCTTTTTGCCTCCCCTCTGAACAAGCAGATTCCTCTGTTCTGTTCCAGACTGCTATGCCATCTGACATGGAGGAAGGATGCCCTTTCTTTTCCTTGGAAGGGGATGTTTCTTTATGGTTTCCTTCCTCTTCATCTACTTTCAAGAGCCCTGCAGAAGATTCATCTGGACTCCCAGAAACCTTGCTAGTGACTCCCTTTTCAATGAGATAGCATGGGTTCCTCCCTTAATGCATCTGGCCAGGTGCAAGCTCATAAGTTACCTCACTGGCTGGATCTCCTCACACAAGACAGTGTCCACTCTTCAACTGGCACTGTGGGTGATCGGGTTTTCATCCCTTTCAGGTACCTCTTTTCTCAGGGTTTTACAGGAGGCAAGGAAACCCTCAACCAGAAAACCTTATATGTCCAAATGGAAAAGTTTTTCAGTCTGGTGTCATGCTCATAACCAGGACACTTTTTCAGCAGGGGTCCCTCTGGTCCTCTCTCATTTGTGTAAGTTGCTCCATTATTGCTTGGCCTGTTCTTCAGTGAAAGCACATTTGTCAGCCATTTCTGCTTGTCTGCCCTTGAATCCTCATTTGACTTCTCATTTTGAGGTCAAACAATTTCTTAAAGGAGTCCTACATATTAGGCCTCCAAGAAAGCATATTCCTCCTCCTTGGGACCTTAATGTTGTTTTGGAAAAAATGACTTGGGCTCCTTTTGAGCCTGCAGATTCTGCTTCTTTGCAACATTGTACATGGAAGTATTGGCTGTTACTTCTTCTGGGAGGGTTTATGCGCTCCAGTCCCTTATAGCCATTCCTCCTTTTTTGTTTTTTCCACAGGGGCAAGGTGCCCCTTCATACTAATCCTTTTGTGCCCAGGGTAATAATTGAGCTGTTCTTGAATCAGTAGGTACAACTTCCTTCCATTTTTCCCCTTTTCCTCAGTCTGGTAGAGAGTGGGTTCTGCATACCTTGGATTTGCACAGGCAGCTCAGGTACTATTTGGATAAAACTACAGCTATTCATAAGTCTGATCAGCTTTTTGTTTCCTTTCATCCCAGGTCTTTGGTTTTGTCTGTTTCTAAGCAGCCCATCTCCTCCTGGATATCTAAGGCCATTTCCTTTTGTTATTCTTTTCTTGGCAAATTTCTGTCTATTTATGTTAAAGCTCATTCTACTTGGGCTGTTGTCTCATCGGGTGCCTCCTTAAAGGGGTTGGACACAAATTCCATTTTTGAAGCTGCTACTTGGTCTTCCAGCTATACCTTTACTAAGCATTGTAAGTTGGATATGGTTTCTAGGGCCAGAGAGGTTTTCGCTGAAACCATTTTATGTGGATTTGTTGAGGGCTCTTCTCAACATTCCACCTCCCTTTCTGTTTCTTGAGCTTTTTTACTCTCCATTTTCTGTAGAATACTGTAACAGTGATCTAGAAGGACATAGTACAGTTGTTTAAAATCTTACCATAACAGTAGATGTCCTTTTCTTCTCTTTTGCAGTTTTCACTCCCTCCCTTCAACCTCCTCTTGTTTGTTCTGCATTTTTTTTCCTTCTGGATGTGCATGGACTCCTTTTTCCTAATGAAGACTAATCTCTTCTGGGGAAATTCATTTCTGGATAGTGGCATCTATACTTTCCTTTTATGCCCTACATTATGTGCTGGGAGAATAAATGTGACATGCGGAGCATACAAAATCTTTTTAGGATTATGCATACTGGCCGAGCGCCGGGCTGCCCTGACAGATCTCTTTTCGATAGAATACTGCAACAGTGAAGAGAAGGACATCTACTGTTATGGTAAGATTTTTACACAACTGTACTTTCACCTCTGTGTTAGGTTACCTACCTCCTCCAAACGTCTACCACCTCTTTGTGGACATTGCCGTATTAAAATATGGCCAGGTTGCACTCAATGCAAGTTTAGGACTTGCCAGTTTTGTTCAAGAGTTCAAGAGTTGAGCCAAGGTTATTCTACATTCTTGTTAAGTATCTTCAGAGTGTATAAGGTTCCATGCTGTCATGTTTTTCACACACACCTAGACTTTTAGATGTTGCTAGGCCTGACTAGTAGCACAACCAGATTGAAACAGACTAATATGCATTATGCAAGGAAAACCTTGAATAGTCTTCTATTCCTATAGTAGCCTGCCATGTTATGTAACTGTGGTAAACAAACAGACCTATGTGGGAACTATAAATAGTATAGCAGTTTTACAAATATGTTTGATCTCTTATTATACAATGCCCCCCCATTAATATTCCGAAACGTGCACGCTGATTGGTCAGCATGCACGTTGTAAATCAGTTATACTAATGGAAAAAGGTCCAGTCACCCGGACTTTTTCCATTAGTATAACTCTTTTTTCACAGCAACGGAGAACGCAAGATCTCTGTTGCTGTTTACACACTGTCTCGCTATGTTAAATGAGTTTAACATAGCGAGACAGCTTTAAAAAAAGTAATGGAGATCTTCCTATCTCCGTTGCTTTTTTTAAAGGTGTCACGCTATGTTAAATGGGTTTAACATAGTGAGACAGCTTTTAAAAAAGCAACGGAGATTCTCCATTGCTTTTTTTTAAAGCTGTATCGCTATGTTAAATTCCTTTAACACAGCGAGACACTTTGTAAAAAGCAACGGAGATCTTGCTTTCTCCGTTGCTTTTTTTAAAGCTGTCTCGCTATGTTAAACTCCTTTAACATAGCGAGACAGTTTGTAAAAAGCAACAGAGATCTTGCTTTCTCCATTGCTTCCGCCCACAGCTCTGATGTACTGCGTAGGCATGCGCAGTACATCAGAACTGCCGCAGAATACCAGACAGCTGCAGAAGGGCAGCAAGGAGGCATTATACAATGCCATTATTTAAGAAAAGTAATTTTTTTTCTTAAATAATGTCATTGTATAATAGCAATAGCCCACTTCTGGGTGTGGGTAATGCTGGATTTATCCATGGTTGTCTTTGTTTGGCCACTCGGGCTTTGCCCTCGTAACAAAACCACACCAACCATGGGTAAATCCAGCATTCGCCCGAGTAGCCAAACCACACCAACCGTGGGTAAATCCAGCATTACCCACACCCAGGCGTGGGTTATTGCTATAATATTGATCAGAATTAGAAAAAATGCATTGTCATGACGTCTTTTAACTATCAATTTATAAGCTGGAATTTTCAAACATGTTTTATGTTTGTTTTTCCAATAATAGTGTATTGTAAAATAAGATGTAATATATCTGGTTTTGTTCAAAATGGATTTCATTCCCTGATAGTACTGTATAAGCATGTTTTATGCAAAGCAGACCTACTTTCCTTAGCAGCATGAACAGAACAACTGATGTATTACTTTCTGTTACCTCATCACAAAGCTGTCAATTCCTGCATCCCACTTTGATGATGGCCTAGTGACATAACAGTTGTGATGCTCTTTATGTATGAAATGTCTGCCATTTCTGCCAAGTCATACATTATCATGTGCAGTTAACCTCAGTGTGCAGTCCCTACCTGCCACAGGTGTGTTCCCTGGGTGCATGTCCCTGAACTAGATAATTTGTTTCTGTCTGGTAAGTGCCCAGTTACATTCTGGAACACTGCATGACTGTGGATATCTAGTTTGTTAATCACATAATGCCAGGTGTATACCTGCCTTCAACATGCATGCATTACTTATTCACCAGTGTGATACTAACTGCATATCTCAAGGTATTAGCCACCTTTGTAAATTAAATTATGTATGAAGGTTCAGTTCTTTTACTCGCACTGAAGTACTGAGTATCACAGTCCCAAAGTGAAGTCATTTGTACAAATTAAAGTCTGAAGAATGGAGCAGTTTGTCTGGTCACACCAAGCTGTGTGGAAAATTGATTCCACTACTCACAATTGCACACTCTTTGCTGTTATACAACTTTCACTTCTAAAAACAACTGTAGTATGCAAAACAAAAGTGTGCATCAAAGTGTTCGCCAGCAGTAACAGTGGCACATTCTAACATACAAAGTTCCATGCATATTTTTGTACCATTTAACCTGGTGACAACATACCAAGCTGCAGTTGATGAATTTAACAGCAGCCGTGATACAAAACAAAGCAAATCCCTACTACAGTAGTGTATGTTGTTTTTCTAGCATACAGCATGTCAGCCACCTAGCCTCAATGTAAAGCTCAACCCACTTCCACTACTTCAAGTGCAGACCCTAAGCAGAACTTAGACTGTATCTGGAGATTGTGGTGGGAACTTGTCGACAAGGTACATACCACACAAGGGGCATTTGCATGGTTCTTCACAATATGCAAGGTATTTTCAGTTCATAGAAAGCACACTTGTGTACACTTACCATAAATGAGATGTGCAAATTTATTCACTCTTGCAGTCCTGACTTGTAGAATTTCCTGCTGTGGAAGCCCTTGGCTAGCCTGATTACTAGAGAACATTCCCCCTCCTCCAGAAGCTGGCGAACGCCCCAATCAATGTCAATGTGTTTGGGTATAAAGGCCTGCACCATGGCCTCAGTCCATTTTTGCCCCCAGAAAGTGGAGCCTCCCTAGTATGTCTTTGTGGTCAGGGGGTCTGGGAACCTAGATTCCAGAAAAGATGAGGAGGAAGGGGAGGCCACCCTGACTGAGATGGTGAATGTGCTAGCCTGTCCAATGAACTAGAGAAGAAGGAGGGAGAGAAAGAATACTGCAACAGTGAGTACACTTGAACATTTACAATTATGGTGAATGTACACAACTGTGTTATGGTGAATGTACACAACTGTATTATGGTGAATGTACACAGCTGTATTATGGTGAATATGCACAACTGTGTTATGTTCTTTGTGGTTCACTGTTGCAGTCCTGACCTGCGAGATGATTCCCAAAGCTGAAAGATTAAGGATAAGCCAGGATGCCCTGCACAATGGCAGTGGAAAACCCTGCTCTGGATTTTGAAGAGGTAGGGAGATGGTAATGTTTGGTGAAGGTTTGTACAGAGGACCATGTAACTGCTTCCAAAATGTCCTTAGTGGCCACAGTTTTAAAAAGGGTAGTATAGATAGCAGTAGCCCTAGTGAAATGTGTTCTCATAGCATCAGGAGGTTTCTTACCATGATGGCTGCAGGAAAAGGAGATACGGTAGAAAATCAATTTGGAATTAATTTGTTTAGAAACTGGTCTCCCCTCAGAGCTACTGATAAGACCACAAACAGTTGGCCTGATTTCATGACATTCTTGGCTCTCTCCAGGTAGTAACACAGTTGCCTATGCAAATCCAAAATGAAGAATCCTTTCTCCTTTGTTCTGTGGGTTAGGAAATAATGTAGGCAAGTGTATGGTCTGGCTTAAAGAAGTTTCTATCACCACCTTGGGCATAAAGGAATGGTTGGTCCTGAGAGACATGCTGGGTGGGAAATGATCCACAAACATGAGGTTCTGAAGCTCAGACATGCTTCTGGCTGAGAGAATGGTTAGTAGGAGGGCTGTCTTCCAGGTCAGTAATTTTATATCAGTGGAGGCTTCCAGTTCAAATGGTGGAAGAATGAGCTTCTCCAGAATGAAATTGAGGTCACAGGGAGGGACAGGGTTTTTTCTGGGAGGACTAATGTGAACAACCCCTCTCAGAAACTGTTTCATGAGGAGTTGTGAAAAGAGATGGGGCTGAGAAGACAGATGAGTAGAAATAGCTGAGGCATGGGTTTTTATAGAAGAGTATGAGAGATCTTTTTCAGGAAAGCTGGATAAATATGACAGGATCAAAGTGATACGAGTTCGCCAGGGTTTTGTCCCTTTTGTCTGCACCAAAAAATGAATCTTTTCCATTTGGTGTAGTAAGACTTCCTAGTCCTAGGTCTCCTGTCCTCTCTTAGAATGTCCAGGACCTGTTTGTTGAGGAGCGACCCTTTCCACGGGATCGAGGTATCAGCCAGGCTGTCAGTTTGAGTGTCTGAAGGTTGGGTACATTATCGTGCCCCTGGTCTGTGTTAGCTGGTCTAATCTTTGTGGAAGCTACCGTAGGTCCCTGTTGGTTAGACTAAGTAATAGAGTGTACCAGTGATGTCTTGGCCAATCTGGGGCTACAGAATGACTCTTGGCCTCTCTTCTCTTATTTTCAGCAAGACCCTGGGTAGCAGTGATAATGGGGGGGGGACATAGATGGATAGGCCTATCCAGGGGAAGGAATAGGCATCTGCCTTCCAACCTGACTTCATTTGGTTCCTAGAGCAAAATTTTTCAAGTGAGCATTTTCGTTGGTGGCAAAATGTCTATTTGTGGCACACTCCATCTTTGGGTACAGTGAGAAATACTTCCCGATGCAGATGCCATTCATACGGGTCTGACAGGCTTCTGCTGAGGTGATCCACTAGTTGATTGGTTTATGCCATGAGGTGCAGTCCTCTGGAGTTTTTTGTTTCACAAAGTTTCATGACTAGGTGGCAAAGGGGGGTAAGAATGCCCCCCCCCATGCTTGTTTGTGTACCACATAACTGTAGGTATTGTATGTCTTTGCCAGGAGGACTCTGGTTTTCCATTCCTTTTGGAAGGCAGTCGGCCCTTTTTGGACTGCCATTAGTTCTTTTAGGTTGATGTGTTTGTTTTTAAACTTGATGTCCCATCTGCCATGTGTCTGGGGATTGAAGTAAGCTCCCAAACTATTTTTGATGTTTGGTCTTCAGAGCTTAGTCCTAAGGGATGAACCTGAATTGAAGACCCGGATTGAGGGAACAAGCTTGGGTCCACCAGACAAACTCCTTCCTGAGGCAAGTAAGCAGTTTTATTCTGAAGGTCAGAGGCTGAGAATGTTGGAACCACACATTTTTGAGATACCATTCCAGTTTTCTTGTATGTAGTTTGGCCAGGGGATCATGAGAATGCGAAAGGCCATGTATCCCATGGCCCTGAGATGCTCCCTGGCTGTGAGGTATTTTCTAACCAAGAACTTCTTGAAGTAAAGGGATTAGGAATACAACCTTGCCAGGAGGGAAGAAAGCCTTCTGAATATTTGAGTCCACTAAGTCTTCCAGAAACACAATCCTGTATGGGGGGTTTGTTTGAGATTTTTGTGTATTGATGGTGAACCCCACTGAGATTAGTAAGTTTTTGGTGTAAAGCAGGTTTGCTTTGAGTTTTTCTAGGCTTGCTGCCTGAATGAGGCACTCATCCATGTAAGGGGAAGGTTGTTGCATGGGCTAGGCATTTTGTTAAGACCCTGAGAGTAGTAGACAAGCCAAAGAGCAGAGCACAAAATTGTGTCTGATACCTGCTCTGAAGTGTAATAACCTTCTGTATGATTTCCCTAAGGGAATATGGAGGTAGGCATCTTTTAGATCTAAGGTTACCAAGTGTAAGCATTTTGAATTTTGGAACCTATAAGAATTGGTTGAGCCTTGAAAAGTCTAGAACAGTCCTGCCTTCTTTTCTGGGCACAAGGACAAGTCTGGAGTAAAAGCCTTTTCATCATAAGGATATTGGTACAGTACAGGTTCCACAGAGCCTTGAGCATACAGATGCTTTATTTGATTCAAGGTCTCTGCCTTTTGATTGTCAGGAATTTGTGGCAAGCCTGATCCAGTCAAGAGTTGTGAAAACTTGACTTTGTAACCACTTTGAATAATGTTTAGCACCCACTGATCCCTGGTTATGAGAGTCCAGTTGTTGTAGAATAGAGGTAGACACCCCAGCCTGGGTGGAGAGTGAAGAAGAGAGGTGGAGTGTGGGGGAAGGGAGTGCCATACAAGAGTCACGATCGCTCTGTGCTAGGTCCCTGGGAACATGATCACACAGGGCATTCGGGATCCATTTGCTATTTTTTAGGCCACTGGCGCTGTCTTTGGCTTCTTTCTCTACAAGGTTTTCTTTGTCTGGGCTTAGAATGGGGACTGGAGTTACGAAGATTTGCTAGGGTAATTTCAGCTGAAATGAGGAGGTTGGACTTGAAGGAAGTCTTTGACAGTCTGCATGAACTTGGCTTTATTCTCCATTTTGTTAAAGACAGTTTCAGCTTTGGGACCAAAAGAAAATCCTAGTCTAAAGGGGCATTCAGGTGGCTGGATTTGACATGTTTAGGAAGGGACTGCTTGCTCAGCCAAGCATGGGCTCTAATGATGGATCCTGTGGCTGCACCCTGCTGGAAGCTTCTATTTCATCATAGCTACAGTGCAAGGAGTGTTTGGCTGCCTGAGAGCAGAATTTCATAAGTCCATTAAATCCTTAGAGAGGGCCTTATTTTCATTCCCCATCAGTTTTTGTTTCATCTGGTCAAGAATAGTTTCCTGGTACTTTACCATGTGAAACTTGCAGTTCAAAGCCTGAGGTGTAGACTTTCTTACCAAATCTGTCTAAGGCTGTGCCTTCCTTGTCTCTTGGCAAAGGATTTTTGAAAGAAATAGCTTTTGCTCCCTTAGGGTCTTGAGACACCACTTCAGGATCTGCCACAGGGTTTTTATAAAGGTATTTGTGGGAATCCAGAACCCTGTAAAATCTGCCAGGTTTCTGAGGGGCAGGAGGTAGAGAGTCTGGTTGTAAAGAAGCATCTAAGAAGACATCATCTACCACCTCTAAAACTGGGGTATGGCAAGGGGTTTATGCTTGGGGAGATGAAGAAATTCCCTAATCCTGTTTTTGGATTGGGGTAGTCTTGAACTTCCCAATTGAAATGCTCCATAGGTTATGTAATGTTTCCCCAAAGGAAATATCCTTAGGAGGGGAGGCTGAGGAAAGGTTTTTCTCAGTCTGAATTCCCTTAGGAAGCAATGGATGCCCCCTCCTCAAAGGTAGATTCGTCCTGATCAAAGCCATCAGCAGAGCCAAAAGAGGCAGAAAATTCCTCTGGTGGAATATCCCTCATTCTGTTACCAGGAGATGTCTCGGGAAGGGGGCATCTGGATCTGACGAAGGAAATCAAATCATCAGCCAACCTCACTAGGTCTTGTTGGTAGGCCTGAGAGTGGTAGCAGGTAGGCCTAGGCTGAGGTAAGGTGGGAGATTTTGTGAGCAGCCTTAGGTTTAGGACTAAGGCTGATGTTCACACCTGGTCGAACAACTGATTCCCATAAGTGGTAGGTCAAGGTGATCTCATGATGATTGAAAAAAAACATTGTTGGTTTTTGAGTGATAGTTGGAAGCTGGAGCCTGCACAGCAGTCCTGGACCCAACTGACGCACTGAGTCCTTAGCTTGTAAGGAAGAAGAGGGACCTGGAGGCATATTGGACTCCAGGTTTTCGATAGAGGCCTGTGCCACCACCTCAGTCGTAAAAGGGAGCTGCAAAGGCACCTCACCTTCTTTGACAATCACAAGCCTAGGATTCCTGCCAATGGCAAGAGAGCATAATCAGAGGCTCTAAATCTGAAATGCTTTTCCTTTTTCTACCTAGGGAGTTCCACTTTGGCTCAACAAGCAAATGACTTGTCACTGATGCCCTGATGACTCACTGAAGTGTTTAAGTAGAATCTCAGCCCTACACTTGGTAGTTCAGCTATTAAAGCAGGCACAAAACTAACAGTTGGATGCATTGTGTTCAGGCCCCAAGCCATTTACACCAAAAGAATGAAAGTTTCTGTGTGGAATCTCTTTGCCACAGTGGAGATAGTTAACTTTCTCTGACATTAGTCAAAACACACAACAAAAAGTTCCCAAATGAGGTACTTAGCTTTAGCATATTTTTTTCTTGGGTGCAGAATGACCGCTTCACTGCACTCTTCTTTGGGCTTTGACGACAAGAAGGACCTGAGGTCATGGTGCTGGCCATCTCCCTTTATACCGAAATATAGTGATGTCAGTTGGGGGCATCTGCCGGCTTCTGGTGGAGGTGAAAATATTGTCTGGTAGTCTGGCTGGTCAAGGTCTTTCATGATGGGAAATCCCACAAGTCAGGACTGCAACAATGAAACACAAAGAACATCATATCTGTGCAGGCATGGAAGTATTTACACAGTACAATATGCAGTTCATGTAAATGAATGGAGTTGTCTCTCTACCCAGTGCCATCAAGTCACATCTTACTCCTGCAATGACTCCACGAGCAGCTAGTTTTTAACAAGCAAGTAGGGAGTGGAAGCAGGTGGTTAGGCCTTCATCTGTGTGTGTGTGTGTGTGTGTGTGTGTGTGTGTGTGTGTGTGTGTGTGTGTGTGTGTGTGTGTGTGTGTATATATATATATAGTTACACTTTATAATCTCAAAATACTGAAATTTCAAATTTCAGTATCTCAAGACTATAAAGTGGAATTTTTGAAATAGTGAAAGTGCATAATTGCAAATTCGAATATCTAGAATTTGCTGTTATGACTTTACACTTCGTTACTTATGGTGTTTTATGTGGATGGTGTATGGTGTCATGTTTGGATGTAGGTGTGATTTAAGGTAAGTATGTGTTTTGTAAGGGTTTTGGGTGGGACTCTGAATGTATGTGAGTGTGTTTGTAAGTTGTACGTGTGGGTTAGGGTAGGGTAGGTGAAAGTATGAGAGTGTAAGTGTTGTATGTGTTGGTGTTTGTATATGTGTGATTTGTGTGCCTGTGTGCGAGGGACTGTGGAATGTCTGGGTGTGAGTTTGCTGTCTTTTCCTGTTTGTGCGATCTTGGAGTTAGTATATATAAGTAGGGGGTGTTGGGGGTGCTGGTCCCCCCTGCTTATATGTATTGTAGGTTTGTTTGTGTTTTTGTGTTTGTGTATGTTTTGTTTGTTGTGGTGTGGGTTGGATGATGTATGTGTTGTGTGGTGTTTGGTGTGTTTATGTGTGTGATTTTGTGTTTCGGGATTTGGAACGTTCGACTTTATGGTCTCAAAATACTAAAATTCGAGACTTCAGTATTTCGAGATTATAATGTGAATACACACACACACACACACACACACACACACACACCTCATCAACCCACATTTTAGGATGTAGAAGGAAATGAGATTGCATGGAAAAAAACACCACAAAGATCACACAGAAGCACTCCATCTGAGAACTGAACCAGAGGATCTCATGCTGTGAGGCGACTGGGTTGCTTATTGCACAGTTGTGCATGTAAATGTGTGCATAACAGCATGCAAATGAAGCATGTAAAATGTTACAGTTCATGGTCATCATCATAGCCATCGTGCAGCTTGGTAACACACCACTGTGATATAATAAAGCATGGGAGGATTATCAGACCAGCAACTAGCTCACATGTTCGAAGATACAATATTGTCTAATAATAAAGTTTGGGGGAATACCAGACCAGCAGCTAACACACGTTCAAAGAAACAGCACTATGTAATAATGAAGCACAGGGGAGTTATCAGGCCAGCAGCTAACAGATGTTCAAAGGTGTGACACTGAATAATAAGCATGGAGAAATATCAGTCCAGCAGCTAACAAACATGTTCACACATGCAGCAAATAAAGCATGAGAGACTACCAGACCAGCAGCTAATTAACATATTCAGACATGCACTATGTAATAATAAAGCATGAGGAAATATCAGACCAACAACTAATAGACATGTTCAAAGATGCAGTATTATATAATAATAGTAAAGCATGGGGAAATATCAGGTCAGCATATAACAGACATGTTCAAAGATGTAGCACTATATAATAACAAAGCTTGGGGGAATATCAGACCAGCAGCTAACAGACTTATTCAAAGATGCAGCACTATATTATAATAATAAAGCATGGGGAAATATCAGGTCAGCATATAACACACATGTTCAAAGATGTAGCACTATATAACAATAAAGCATGAGGAAATATGAGACCAGCAGCTAATAGACATATAAAGTATGGGGACATACGAGACCAGCAGCCAATGGACATGTTCAGAGATGCAGCACTATATAATAACAAAGCATGGGGGAATGTCAGACCAGCAGCTAATAGACACGTTCAAAGATGCAGCATTATTTAGTAATAGTAAAGCATGGAGAAATAGGCCAGCATATAACATACACTTTCAAAGATGTAGAATTACATAATAATAAAGCATGGGGAAATATGAGACCAGCAACTAATAGATATATAAAGCTTGAGAAATATAAGATCAGCAGCCAATGGACATGTTCTGAGATGCAACATTATATGATAAGGCAAGGAGAAATATCAGACCAGCAGCTAAAAGAGATGTTAGATGATGCAGCAATATGTAATAGTAAAGTATGGGGGAATATCAGTCCAGAAGCCAAAACACATGTTTAAAAATGTAGGAGTATACAGAGGATTCTGATGAGGTCACTGAATATCATAAACTGCTTATTATTTGTATGAGATCTGGATACCAGTAAATTAACTTGAGAGGTGTATCTTGTTATCCATGTCAAGAGTACACAGTTCAAGGTTATGATATGAGACTTGATCATAATTCTTTCTAGTGCATGGAGTTTTATCGTATCCGTGTACTACTAATTACAAAAAAAAAAACTGTTTTGCCTGCATTCAAAGCCATACAACTCTTAAACTCTTAGAGACCACCATCAGAAAGGTAGTCTAATGTAGCCCATTATGTTTACATTCACCTTTCTTGTCTTTTAACAGTCCAGATTTTCTCACTACACCCAGATTATTACTTCACATTTTTGGTGTTTTCCTCATAAAATCTGTGGTTTATGGACAAATCATTAAGGAATTAAGTCACTAAATAATGACATGTTCATATCCTTCAGAAAATGCAGGTGAATACATCCTGTTGTTCCAGCAACTTTCTAAGTTTATTAGAAGAAGTTAAGGATACCCTCTTGGTACAGACAGCAAGCAAAAACAAATCTTTTGGTCTGCTACTGCCATTTTCTAGTCAGTACTGGCAGAATTTATTGCATAGCACTAGACCAACCCTAACAACTTAAGCATGGGATGCTTAACTGTTAAGATCACATCTCACACCCCTCTGGTGCTTAAATAGTATGTGTTTTTCTGAATATCTGAGAGTAATCACATCGCTGCATGCACTGCTTAATAATAAAGTATGGGAAATGTTGGACCAGCAGCAAACACACGTTGAAACTTGCAGCACTGTATAATGATAAAGAAAAAAGATGTATTAGACCAGCAGCTAACAGATGTTCAGAGATGTAGCACTGTGTAATAATAAACTTGGGGAAATATCAGACCAACAGCTAATGAACATGTTTAGAATTGCAGCTTTTAAAAGGATTCTGTTTTGCTAAGTAATGATATGTGGGAAGACACTACACAAATAATAAAACAACAAAAAAAGAAACTGGAAGCTCTTAATTATGGATAGTAAGATACTGTCAGTGAAAATGTTTTAGTCCTTTTAGTTTTATATACAGGTCAGTCATATTTTTATCACCCAGAGGAGAAGTTGAGGATAATAGTAAAGGGGTGAAGAAATTTATTTGGGAGTGGAAGAGGACAAGAGTTAATTGGGATAAGTTAATCCATCCCATAGGATTACCTGATTTGAACAGATAATTTATAGCTGCACTTTTAAGGCTCAAATACATAACAGAAGCAGAAGGTTATAAATCAAAGTGGAAAGGGACATTGATGTAATGGGGAGGGGTTGTGAAATAAGGAGGGTGTAGGATTTTGGGTGCAGATCCTTCAGACAAATAGCAACAACCATACAGAATATTATATTCAATAAGCAGCAGAAAATATTTTAAGAACACACAGGGGATTGTAATGTGTGTGTGTGTGTGTGTGTGCATGTGTGCACACATGTGTGTGTGTGTGTGTGTGTGTGTGTGTGTGTGTGTGTGTGTGTGCGTGTGTGTGTAAAGCATCCTGGTAGCCCTCGTGTTTCCCAATTTGACACTTCACACCTTTTTGTCCATTTCTATTGTGGTGATTTTACACAAGGCTATCTGAGAATGGAGTGTATGCTAACACATACACACATTATACATAAAGTCAGTCTCCATCAGAAAATGTTTTCAGCTTTCTTTGTAGCTGATGCTGGTTACTCCCTTGAAGCCTGGCTGATGAACTCTGAGAATAACTCTGAATTCAGTACTGCGGTGAATTTCAGCATCGCTCATGCACAAACATGAATCATCCTCAGGAAAGGTGTTGGTGTGTACAGCTATGCATATCTCGCAATTAATAAAATTGCCTGGGTAAGTGTCACACTCATGTTACCACTAATGCCAGTCCTACTCCTGGGTGGAGAAGACACTTAGCCCCTGCCATTTCTACATGCCCACCACTACTTCTATCTGTAATACATAACCTAGAAAATAACAATAACCACTGTACAGAGTGCTCCAAAGGCTCCCTTGTGACAATCAGGACAGGGTTTTATGCAGCCATTTCATTGGTGTGCAGCCTTGTCTTCAGTGGTGATGATAATTTACTGCACTCCCAATGTACCTTTGGAATCAAATCCACATTGCACTTACTTGAAGGTGCACCTAGTAGTGCAAGAACTGGGTATGTGGTACATTGCCGTATGCTGCTAACCTGCTCTGTCATACACCTAAACAGGAAGAAAGGAACACCAACATCTGTGCCCCTGCTGGAAAAGAACCCTGTTTCATCCCCTCTACCCAGAGATCCCAGGATCTCTTCCATGTCTGGCAGTTTGGTTGACCTTCAAATCCATCTTCTGTTTGTCTCTCCTTTACCATTTGCTGTGCTTCCTGCTAGGAAGTGTAACATATTGGTCAAGTCACAATAAACTTGTTTTTGTGCCCAGCAGCCATTTTTATATTTAATAGAGCAAATTGCCTCATGTGATTCCATAATTGCTACTCTCTGCTCTGTCTACCCAACATCAGAAAGTCATATACCATGTCTGTTTTGTTTTCAGAGTCACTGACTGGGTAGGAGAGTATTACAGAGAGTTTGTTATAAAAATGAGGTTGCATGCACCTAGAGAAGAGACATGGAGAATATGAGCAGAGAAACAATTTGTAATAAATGCAAGGTACAGAGATTGCTTACAGCTAGCAATGAGGACATGGGAATATAAGCTCAGAGAAGAGATTGTAAAAATTTAGTTAAAATAGAGGATTATGATTGGGTTGCAGATTCTAATCCATTTATGTGAGACATGGATGCTAAAAAATTAACCTCAAGAAAGAAGAAAGCAAATCTTGGGAGGTGAATCTTCGCATCCATATTCTGAATGTATAGTAAGAGTTATGATCAGACAGACCGAGTCCTAATTCTTTATGGTACATGGAGCTCTATTGGCTCCATGTTCTATGACTTATAGAAAAATTATAGAAGACTACAGCTTAACAGCAGTGAGTGGTTCTTAACAAAAATTTGGTAAACACCTTTCTGATATCTGAAAGTTGCTTTACAAGTCTGGATTTTTTCCCAAATTCAGAGTGCAGTTGCAGCACTCCATGCACTACAATGTTATTACATATAGTGACTGGAAAGGGAGAATATAGGGGTACAGAAAATTTGTTATAATCTCCGTTAATAAGGATATATGCAGCTCATCACTAGGGAGGGAGAATATGAGAACACAGATAATTTGTTATAAATTCATTTAAAGAGATTACATATAGCTAGATACTGTGAAGGGAACATTATGAACACAGAGATGGTTTGTTTTAAAGTCAGTTGAAGATATTATGTACAGCTAGTGACTAGGACAAGAGTATGAGAACACAAAGGAGTTGGAATAAAGACTGTTAAAGCGGTTACTTACAGCTAGTCACTGAGGAGGGAGAATATGATCAGTGAGAGGATTTGTTATAAAGCCAGATAAAGAGGTTACTTACAGCTAGTCACTGAGGAGGGAGAATATGATCAGTGAGAGGATTTGTTATAAAGCCAGATAAAGAGGTTATTTACAGCTAGTCACTGAGGAGGGAGAATATGATTAGTGAGAGGATTTGTTATAAAGCCAGATAAAGAGGTTACTTACAGCTAGTCACTGAGGAGGGAGAATATGATCAGTGAGAGGATTTGTTATAAAGCCAGGTAAAGAGGTTACTTACAGCTAGTCACTGAGGAGGGAGAATATGATCAGTGAGAGGATTTGTTATAAAGCCAGATAGAGGTTACTTACAGCTAGTCACTGAGGAGGGAGAATATGATCAGTGAGAGGATTTGTTATAAAGCCAGATAAAGAGGTTACTTACAGCTAGTCACTGAGGAGGGAGAATATGATCAGAGAGAGGATTTGTTATAAAGCCAGATAAAGAGGTTACTTACAGCTAGTCACTGAGGAGGGAGAATATGATCAGAGAGAGGATTTGTTATAAAGCCAGATAAAGAGGTTACTTACAGCTAGTCACTGAGGAGGGAGAATATTATCACTGAGAGGATTTGTTATAAAGCCAGATAAAGCGGTTACTTACAGCTAGTCACTGAGGAGGGAGAATATGATCAGAGAAAGGGTTTGTTATAAAGCCAGATAAAGCGGTTACTTACAGCTAGTCACTGAGGAGGGATAATGTGATCATTGAGAGGATTTGTTATAAAGCCAGATAAAGAGGTTACTTACAGCTAGTCACTGAGGAGGGAGAATATGATCAGTGAGAGGATTTGTTATAAAGCCAGATAAAGAGGTTACTTACAGCTAGTCACTGAGGAGGGAGAATATGATCAGTGAGAGGATTTGTTATAAAGCCAGATAAAGAGGTTATGTGCAGCTAGTCACTGAGGAGGGAGAATATGATCAGAGAGAGGATTTGTTATAAAGCCAGATAAAGAGGTTACTTACAGCTAGTCACTGAGGAGGGAGAATATTATCACTGAGAGGATTTGTTATAAAGCCAGATAAAGCGGTTACTTACAGCTAGTCACTGAGGAGGGAGAATATGATCAGAGAAAGGGTTTGTTATAAAGCCAGATAAAGAGGTTACTTACAGCTAGTCACTGAGGAGGGAGAATATGATCAGTGAAAGGATATGTTATAAAGCCAGATAAAGAGGTTACTTACAGCTAGTCACTGAGGAGGGAGAATATGATCAGAGAGAGGATTTGTTATAAAGCCAGATAGAGGTTACTTACAGCTAGTCACTGAGGAGGGAGAATATGATCAGTGTGAGGATTTGTTATAAAGCCAGATAAAGAGGTTACTTACAGCTAGTCACTGAGGAGGGAGAATATGATTAGTGAGAGGATTTGTTATAAAGCCAGATAAAGAGGTTACTTACAGCTAGTCACTGAGGAGGGAGAATATGATCAGAGAGAATTTGTTATAAAGCCAGATAAAGAGGTTACTTACAGCTAAAACAAAAGTGTCCGCACGAGCCAGGAGTTCAAGTAATGGAACGCACTTTATTTCAACAAATAACAGCGTTTTCGCTTCCGATACAACAGAAGCTTCATCAGCAGTAACAGGGCGCCAACCCACATGATTTAAAAACTTCTAGGTGACGTATAATTGATGTCACTACTAATTAAAAGTTCAACTCAATTTAAAACAACCGTGTCTTAATAAGACATGTGTATTTAAAACATGTATAAAAATATATGTAAAATATGTATAATACAATACATTAACACAAGTAAGTAAACGTTTTTAACCTACTGCCTGGTTAGATAATATAAAAATGTAAGAAAAAAACATTATAGAGGCACCAAGTAATGTAAATATTTTTTCTACACCACTTCAATCAAAAGTGAAGGGGTTTATCTTAAAACAAGAAAAATGAGCCACAATATTTGAAGACTTGCTGTTAGGTACTATTCAACACCAATCCACCATTGGTTTAATAATTAACTACGTTGATCATTACCTAAGATAGCTCCTATATTTTAAAATTGAAGCTATATTGCAGCTATCATTAAGCCCAGGATAAGAGAAGGCATCTAACTGAAGTTGCCACTCCAATTCGCGTGTCTCCAAAATAAGGGATTGCGGTCCGCCTCTGATGTTAAATTTGATGTTATCTATGCCCATGAATTTAAAACTATGGCCACAATTACTCAAGATGTGTTTAGAGAGGGCATTATCGCTCCTCTTATTCTTAATGGCATAGATGTGTTGGTAAATACGGTCCCTGAATCGTCGGTCGGTCTTACCAACATAAAATGCATGACAGCATTCACAAAAAGCCACATAAACAATGGATTTGGTGTTGCAATTTATTTTGTGGTTAATTACGTATTTCCTTTCACCAATGGAGAAGGAATTTCCCACTCGTAAATAGGAACACCAATTACAGCAGCCACAACTAGAAGTCCCTTTTTGTCTAACCATAAAGTCGGTTAGTTTGTTATGTTGTAGTAAGTCCTTAAGGTTGTTGCCTCTTTTAAATGTGAATAAGGGTGTTGTGCCTAACTTTTCATGTAATCCGGAATTTGTGATAAAATACCAGTTTTTACGGATGACAGAGCACAGGGACCCAGAATTAATATTAAAAGGGGAAATAAAGCCAATGGAGAAATTTTTATTTATATTTTTATCAATGTTGATTACTGCTGATAAAGCTTCTGTTGTATCGGAAGCGAAAACGCTGTTATTTGTTGAAATAAAGTGCGTTCCATTACTTGAACTCCTGGCTCATGCGGACACTTTTGTTTTGTTTTAATAGTTTTCTGTTTTCTTTTTTCTTGAGTTGGTATGTCTTTTAGTGTTAATGCGATGCCACCACAGCAGGAAACGGAACGGAACCAGCGTTGTTTAAGTAATCCAAGTTTATTGAAGTAAAACAAGCAGAACATCAAATGTTGGGTAAAAAATTGATGCCAAAAAATCTATATAAAATTCTATCTTTCATCTTGAAAAAGCCCGGGAGAGCCCGGGCGAAAGCGCTTGACTTACTGGATTACTACTGTGTTCACATTGTTGCTTAGTGAAAGATAGAATTTTATATAGATTTTTTGGCATCAATTTTTTACCCAACATTTGATGTTCTGCTTGTTTTACTTCAATAAACTTGGATTACTTAAACAACGCTGGTTCCGTTCCGTTTCCTGCTGTGGTGGCATCGCATTAACCTGAAGGTTGTCCTGCATTGTTCTTGGTTGCTTACATGTCTTTTAGTGTACCGTCGAGCCCGGGTTCACCTAATATTTTTGGCACTAATAGTGCAAACAACTCTCGTGAACAACCTAACATGCAAGCGCTAATGGTAGCGCTTTCTCAAAGATTAGATGTCATTAACTCCCGGTTGGATTCTATTGAAAGAAACAGCGTTAGTCAAGGGCAGACTAACACTCTACAAATGACGGACAGCAACATTAAACTACCAGGAGCTAGTAGCACTGATATTCCAGCTGGGCAGGTATTACGTTCGACTCTGCCTGCTTCTACTACTTCAACAGGGGCAGTGAACTTGTTTCCTGGTGAGGTACATAACATCGGGCGGTTGCCCAATTTTGCTAATACTGAAAACATTAGCAACGATCGTAATGTTGGTGCCAATGGAGGCTCTCAAAATAATTTTACACACCACCCGATTATCCACCAAGGGGCTGGAGCAGCTGATCCACTTATTGGAGTGCCTTCTATGGCCAAATGGGCTAAGAACTTAAACCATTTCGCTTTTGGCGGACCTACAGGGTCGGGTACACCGGTGGCAGACTCTCCTAGTCAAGGTAATTCTTTTGACATTATAACTATGAATTTGAAAGCCTTGGACTCAAAATTACTTACCATTAAGAAACTTCAATTGGAAGTTTCCTATTTTCAACAGTGCTTGACTGAAGGGATTATACCTAAGGGACTGCGCAGTTCCTTTACACCTACAGGTTTATTCACTGACAACACATTTATTTCTGAGCTAGAGACATTGTTTAATAAACAAGGGGCAGAATTGTTAGAACTTATGATTAAGAACTATTTGAAACAAATTAATGTTTTATTGGATGAAGCTTCAACGCTAGATGCCAACATCAAATCTGACGGGAATTTTTTTAGGTATAAATTTGATTACCAACGGTCATTTACTAGCATTGATTCTTTGTTAGTTAAGTTGAAAGCTAACAAATTCAAAAAGCTAGTGAGAGACAGAAATGCCTACCAAACTAAGACTGCCTATTTAAACTTGGTTAAAAGGGTTAATAGATCTAGCAAACATATGGAGAATAACCCTCAAGCCTTGGAAAATATTAATGTGAATGGGGAGGGGGTTGCACAACCCCTTACTGACGGAGGCCCTAGTAGTGAAGGAGGAGAAGTAACCAACGAGCAAGGGCCGAGGAGAAGTAACAGAATTAAATCTTTTAGTAAAAAAGACAACAACAACCACCAGAAGCCTTTTTTAGGCAAGAAAGGCAATCGATATCAGAGGAACAGGAACTGGAATTAACTGAAATTAATGTTAACCGAACAGATGGCACACCTGAGGTTAAGCAAACCCCGACAGTATTATCTAATTTGAAGGGAGACTTTTTTGTTTATAACTTTTCTGATATTATTGTTGATGAAGTATTGATAGAATTGTTGGCTAAAGGTCTGAACTTTGTTCCTGATCATAAATTCAGGCTAGCCAAAACCTTATTAGACTTAAAATTGTTTGTTCGTAAACTCAATTTAAATATCTTCTTCAACAATTCTTTAACCAGTGACATGTCCCACCTAAAACTGGCTAGCTCCTTCAACCCCCCTCTACATCCATGCCTTTTCACTTTTGAGAAGGCCTGTGAATTGGATTTCAGACATTTATCCACAACAGAAAGGGGAGGAGGGACTATTAAAAACATCTCTCCCGATCAGATTTTGGCTTTAGACAAAATATGCAACATGACAGTCAGAGTTATCAAGCCAGATAAGGGAGGGGGTCTAGTTATATTTGACAAGGCGGAATATTCCACTAGAATGCAGCAAGTATTAGACTCACCAGCTTATGAAGGCTCTTCGTTAAATGAATTAACAAGCACCTATAATAGAATTAAGGGTTATTTTAGGGACTTGTACCTGGAGGGTAGGATCAGTATTGACCTTTATAACTTCATTGATGTTTCCTACCCCAAGGTTCCCATTATGTTTGGGATCCCTAAAATCCACAAGAGCCTCACTGATCCACCTATGCGTGCCCTAGTGGATGGAAGATGTTCCATTACACACCCATGTGCCCGCCTTATCGATAGTATTATTGGAAAATACTTAACTATTCCCCAAATCTGCAAAGATTCATGGTCCTTTTTGAGCTTATTTAATGATACTCAATTTGACAGTAGCCTCAATTTTTTGACCATTGATGTGGTTGATCTCTATACATCAATACCACACGAAGAGGCTACCGAATGGATTGAGCTTATGCTCAAAGACTGTGGGGCATGTAACAATGACATTTTCTTGGTTACGGTGTTACTTGATATAGTTTTGTCTTCAAACTTTTTTATGTTTGAAGGAAATTACTACCTACAAAAGAAAGGTATAGCGATGGGCTCCCCATGTGGCAGCAGTGTAGCCAACATGTTTGTTGCCTATTGGGAGAGAAAATATCTTTTTAACCATCCCATCTTTGTAGAGCACTCTAAAATCTATACCCGCTTTCTTGATGATGTATTTGTGTTGTTTAAAGGGAGTGAAGATGATGCTTTGAACCTACTAGCACATATGAATTCCTCAACACAATTTTTAAAATTCACACATCATTTTTCATCAAATGAGATTGACTATCTTGACGTTCATCTAAGTAAAGACACCATTAACCATAGATTTTGCTCCTCCATTTTTAGGAAAGCAACGTATTGCAACTCGTTTTTGCACTTTACAAGTTGCCATCCTTGGAGGCAAAAGCGCTCCATTGTTAAGGGCCAACTAGTTAGGGCTGCCCGCATGTGCAGCACGGAGGATGCCTTTGATAAGGAATGTTCATTGTTGTTTGATATGTTCTGAAATCGTGGGTATCCAGCAGACTTTATTTCTGACTTAATTCGTGAGGTATCCTCTAAACGACTGAATGGCACTTATGTACCTTTGTTGTCATCCATCGAACATCAATCCCCTTTTGTGAATTGCACTGCATTAACTTGATGGGGAGGGAAACGTCACCAACTACAAACAGTGAAGTGGCCCTTAACATTGATAAAAATATAAATAAAAATTTCTCCATTGGCTTTATTTCCCCTTTTAATATTAATTCTGGGTCCCTGTGCTCTGTCATCCGTAAAAACTGGTATTTTATCACAAATTCCGGATTACATGAAAAGTTAGGCACAACACCCTTATTCACATTTAAAAGAGGCAACAACCTTAAGGACTTACTACAACGTAACAAACTAACCGACTTTATGGTTAGACAAAAAGGGACTTCTAGTTGTGGCTGCTGTAATTGGTGTTCCTATTTACGAGTGGGAAATTCCTTCTCCATTGGTGAAAGGAAATACGTAATTAACCACAAAATAAATTGCAACACCAAATCCATTGTTTATGTGGCTTTTTGTGAATGCTGTCATGCATTTTATGTTGGTAAGACCGACCGACAATTCAGGGACCGTATTTACCAACACATCTATGCCATTAAGAATAAGAGGAGCAATAATGCCCTCTCTAAACACATCTTGAGTAATTGTGGCCATAGTTTTAAATTCATGGGCATAGATAACATCAAATTTGACATCAGAGGCGGACCGCAATCCCTTATTTTGGAGACACGCAAATTGGAGTGGCAACTTCAGTTAGATGCCTTCTCTTATCCTGGGCTTAATGATAGCTGCAATATAGCTTCAATTTTAAAATATAGGAGCTATCTTAGGTAATGATCAACGTAGTTAATTATTAAACCAATGGTGGATTGGTGTTGAATAGTACCTAACAGCAAGTCTTCAAATATTGTGGCTCATTTTTCTTGTTTTAAGATAAACCCCTTCACTTTTGATTGAAGTGGTGTAGAAAAAATATTTACATTACTTGGTGCCTCTATAATGTTTTTTTCTTACATTTTTATATTATCTAACCAGGCAGTAGGTTAAAAACGTTTACTTACTTGTGTTAATGTATTGTACTATACATATTTTACATATATTTTTATACATGTTTTAAATACACATGTCTTATTAAGACACGGTTGTTTTAAATTGAGTTGAACTTTTAATTAGTAGTGACATCAATTATACGTCACCTAGAAGTTTTTAAATCATGTGGGTTGGCGCCCTGTTACTGCTGATGAAGCTTCTGTTGTATCGGAAGCGAAAACGCTGTTATTTGTTGAAATAAAGTGCGTTCCATTACTTGAAATCCTGGCTTGTGCGGACACTTTTGTTTTGTTTTAATAGTTTTCAGTTTTCTTTTTTCTTGAGGTTACTTACAGCTAGTCACTGAGGAGGGAGAATATGATCAGTGAGAGGATTTGTTATAAAGTCTGTTAAAGAAGGTACTTACAGCTGCTGGCTGGGGAGGAAGAACTGTGTGGTAGAAAATAAATTAGTCATAAAAAGGGGAAAAAAGCATCAGAGACCAAAACGTAAGCATATGTCTGTTTAAAATGATTAGCATGGGAACTTGGGTGTCATTCAGGTGGAGAAGAGTGAAAAGGAAGCTGTAATGTGAAAACAGGGCACATGACAGTACTGTAGTGTTGTGAGATAGTACTTAAACTTCTTGTTTACATATTTCAGGTACGGGCAATAATGCCCTTCTAGCCTGTCAATATACTAGAACAGTCATCCTCATAATAACTGTCCAAAGTGTTCTTAAATATCTGAACTAGTGCTTGCTTTAATATAATTTGGTAGTCTGTTCCATGCATCAGCTTGTCCCTCAGAGAACTGATCAGTACATCTGTCATTCCTATATAATGTCGTACACAGATTGTCCAATGATTCACTACTTCTCTCTGATAACCCTAAGCAATGCTTGAGGCAGTTGTTTCTAAATGCCCAGCATACTTGAATAAGGTGTCCTCTTAAGTATCTGTATGAGGCACTGTACAAATTCAGATATTTAGTCTTGCATAGTAACTTAAACTTTCACACCCGTGGATCCCTTTGTTATATTTCACATCAGTGGATCCCTTTGGTATATTTCACATCCGTGGATCCCTTTGGTATATTTCTGCTGCACTCTTCAGTTTACTCATGCTTGCTTTGTTGTTATTACTCCACACTCTGTTTTTAAATTACATTAGACAGAAACTAATGATTTCAGCATTTCTAATTCCCTAAACTGTATCAATCTTTTTTATACAGCGTATAGTTTTAGAACTGTCATTAATCAATAAGGTGCATCTCTCCATATACCCAGGTTCTAAAATGAATCCAGTTTCATTCATTGTATGCTGTATTACATATTCACCCTCCAAACTATGTCTCTCAAGTCTCATATGCTTAGTTTCTGACATATTTATCAGCATGTTATTTTTCTTTGACCAAATATTTACTTTAGTCAAATTTTGTGCACACATGTGCCCATTATGTCTTTGTCTTTCGGCTTTTCCCGGTTAGGGGTAGCCACAGCGGAACTCTGGTCCGCTAATGATTGGCAGTAGATTTTTACGTGCTGGCTTGCCGGGCCTAATGCACAACCTTCAACGAAGGAACGCCCATTCACGCATAACAAATGTAATTAGTTTTCCCGGTTTACCGACTGTAGAACAACTCAAATGAAAAAGATAGATTTGACAGATATAACCTAAACAGGTTTGGGTCGAGGACAGAACCCTGTAGGACACTCTTGACTGTAACACTAATTTGATCTGTCCAATAGCTGTATGATAACTGCCTTGTCCTATTTTTAATCCATGAAGCTACCCATCTTATCAAGATTATGTTAATGCCTAAAATTGCAGGTAGTATTTTAAGAACCAAACCAGCATGAGAATGGAGAAAAGAGATTTTCGATACGGTTGATTGTGGGCAGGGATACAGGTAATAGGCAAGAGGGGGTTGGAATTTATTGGTGAAAACTGGCAAAGAAACCAAGGTATTGGAGGAAATAACTTGAAAGGAAAGGTAATAGAATGGGAAGAGGCCAAGAATTTATTTGGATTGCAGTTAGAGATTGCCTTCCATATCCAGGATTGATATCGGAGTATAGGCAAAGAGAAAGAAAGAGGGGGTCCTAAATGAAAGACCAGCACTGGTAGAGTTTTTAATAGAATGTAGAACAGAAGCTGCCATTAAAAAAGGAATAATTAGTAAAGCATATAAAATATTGCGTGATAATTATAAGAATCAATCAGAGGAGCTTACTAAGGATTGGGAAGAAAGACTGGATAAGCAATCTACAAAGAGACAATGGGGAGATACATGTATATCTCCCAAATATGCAACAAAGTCTAGAAGGTTTAGGATCTTTGCCTGGAAGTGTTTACATAGGTAGTTTTATACCCGAAGTAGACTCCCAAGAATTTTTCCTCAGGTGGATAGCAAATGTTGGAGGTGTGACGGGCAAGAAAGAGGTAGCTAGGAACATGTTTTTGGAAGTGAGATGAGCTGCCAGACTTTTGGGATTCCCTGCAGACCACACTGTCGGGGATGCTGTGTGAGCAGATTGGACTGACTGGGGAGATTATTCTTTTTCAGTTATGCTACAGAACTGGAATTGCTTAGATGTAGTAAAGCCTTGCATGAGTCTAATACTGGTGGCTGTCAAAAAAGCAATTACTAGAAAACTAAATCAAAGTCTTGACCAACTTTACTGGAAGTAGTGAATATAGTAAAAGTATAAAACAACTGGAAGGTGGATATTTAGAAAAGGGAAGGAGCAAACTACATAGGAAAAAAATGGGAATTGTGGAACAATATAGACAGAGCAGGAACAAGGTTTAAGATCCAGGATTTGAATGAGCCATGTACTGCTTAACTAACAATGACAGGATGCTTTTTAAGTGATGTATAATGTTCACAACTACAGTTGTTTCAATGGTGTCTGTGATGTAAATTGTTTGTAATTAAAGTGATATTTTGTATGTTTTTCATTTATATACATGTAAGATCGCCTTTGTCATATGTGTAAATTTAATAAAGAAGTTTGAAAAAAAAAAGATTACACTAATGCCTAGTTTCTATAATGTATTGATCAGGGTTTTGTGAATGACCCTATCAAAGGATAAGGATAAAGAGAAGTGTACATACATCCCATTACAAATTTTCATTTACAGCTCTCATTGTTATAATGGAACATCATGTTACAGGTACTTATAGCTCTCATTGTTATTATGGAACATCATGTTACAGGTACTTATAGCTCTCATTGTTATTATGGAACATCATGTTACAGGTACTTATAGCTCTCATTGTTATTATGGAACATCATGTTACAGGTACTTATAGCTCTCATTGTTATTATGGAACACCATGTTACAGGTACTTATAGCTGTCATTGTTATAATGGAACATCATGTTACAGGTACTTATAGCTCTCATTGTTATTATGGAACATCATGTTACAGGTACTTATAGCTCTCATTGTTATTATGGAACATCATGTTACAGGTACTTATAGCTCTCATTGTTATTATGGAACATCATGTTACAGGTACTTATAGCTCTCATTGTTGTTATGGAACATCATGTTACAGGTACTTATAGCTCTCATTGTTATAATGGAACATCATGTTACAGGTACTTATAGCTCTCATTGTTATAATGGAACATCATGTTACAGGTACTTATAGCTCTCATTGTTATTGTTGAACATCATGTTACAGGTACTTATAGCTCTCATTGTTATTATGCAACATCCTGTTACAGGTACTTATAGCTCTCATTGTTATAATGGAACATCATGTGACAGGTACTTATAGCTCTCATTGTTATAATGGAACATCATGTTACAGGTACTTATAGCTCTCATTGTTATAATGGAACATCATGTTACAGGTACTTATAGCTCTCATTGTTATCATGGAACATCATGTTACAGGTACTTATAGCTCTCATTGTTATTATGGAACATCATGTTACAGGTACTTATAGCTCTCATTGTTGTTATGGAACATCATGTTACAGGTACTTATAGCTCTCATTGTTATAATGGAACATCATGTTACAGGTACTTATAGCTCTCATTGTTGTAATGGAACATCATGTTACAGGTACTTATAGCTCTCATTGTTATAATGGAACATCATGTTACAGGTACTTATAGCTCTCATTGTTATAATGGAACATCATGTTACAGGTACTTATAGCTCTCATTGTTATAATGGAACATCATGTTACAGGTACTTATAGCTCCCATTGTTATTATGGAACATCATGTTACAGGTACTTATAGCTCTCATTGTTATTATGGAACATCCTGTTACAGGTACTTATAGCTCTCATTGTTATTATGGAACATCATGTTACAGGTACTTATAGCTCTCATTGTTATTATAGAACATCCTGTTACAGGTACTTATAGCTCTCATTGTTATTGTCAAACATCATGTTACAGGTACTTATAGCTCTCATTGTTATTATGGAACATCATGTTACAGGTACTTATAGCTGTCACTGTTATTATGGAACATCCTGTAACAGGTACTTATAGCTTTCATTGTTATTATGGAACATCATGTTGCAGGTACTTACAGCTCTCATTGTTATTATAGAACATCATGTTACAGGTACTTATAGCTCTCGTTGTTATGGAACATCATGTTACAGGTACTTATAGCTCTCATTGTTATTATGGAACATCATGTTACAGGTACTTCATTGTTATTACAGAACATCATGTTACAGGTATTTATAGCTCTCGTTGTTATGGAACATCATGTTACAGGTACTTATAGCTCTCGTTGTTATTGTCAAACGTCATGTTACAGCTACTTATAGCTCTCACTGTTGTTATGGAACATCATGTTACAGGTACTTATACCTCTCATTTTTATTATAGAACATCATGTTACAGGTACTTACAGCTCTCGTTGTTATAATGGAGCATCATGTTACAGGTACTTATAGCTCTCATTGTTATTGTCGAACATCATGTTACAGATACTTATAGCTCTTATTGTTATTATCGAGCATCATGTTACAGGTACTTATAGCTCTCGTTGTTATGGAACATCATGTTACAGGTACTTACAGCTCTCATTGTTATTATGGAACATCATGTTACAGGTACTTATTGCTCTCGTTGTTATGGAACATCATGTTACAGGTACTTATAGCTCTCATTGTTATTATGGAACATCGTGTTACAGGTACTTATAGCTCTCATTGTTATTATGGAACATCATGTTACAGGTACTTATAGCTCTCATTGTTGTTATGGAACATCATCTTACAGGTACTTATAACTCTCGTTGTTATGGAACATCATGTTACAGGTACTTATAGCTCTCATTGTTATTATGAAACATCATGTTACAGGTACGTATAGCTCTCATTGTTGTCAAACATCATGTTACAGGTACTTATAGCTCTCGTTGTTATGGAACATCATGTTACAGGTACTTATAGCTCTCATTGTTATTATGGAACATCATGTTACAGGTACTTACAGCTCTCATTGTTATAATGGAACATCATGTTACAGGTACTTACAGCTCTCATTGTTATTATGGAACATCATGTTACAGGTACTTATAGCTCTCATTGTTATTATGTAACATCATGTTACAGGTACTTATAGCTCTCGTTGTTATGGAACATCATGTTACAGGTACTTATAGCTCTCATTGTTATTATGGAACATCATGTTACAGGTACTTATAGCTCTCATTGTTATTACAGAACATCATGTTACAGGTACTTATAGCTCTCATTGTTATTATGGAACATCATGTTACAGGTACTTACAGCTCTCATTGTTATTATGGAACATCATGTTACAGGTACTTATAGCTCTCATTGTTATTATGGAACATCATGTTACAGGTACTTATAGCTCTCGTTGTTATGGAACATCATGTTACAGGTACTTATAGCTCTCATTGTTATTACAGAACACCATGTTACAGGTACTTATAGCTCTCGTTGTTATGGAACATCATGTTACAGGTACTTATAGCTCTCGTTGTTATTGTCAAACATCATGTTACACGTACTTATAGCTCTCATTGTTATTATGGAACAGCATGTTACAGGTACTTATAGCTCTCATTGTTATTATGGAACATCATGTTACAGGTACTTATAGCTCTCATTGTTATTATGGAACATCATGTTACAGGTTCTTATAGCTGTCATATTATGGAACATTATGTTACAGGTACTTATAGCTGTTTTTCAATATATCCATGCTGATGTATGGTTTCAAGTCATAACTTTCAAATTCTCACAATAATTTGTCAAAATAACCTTTTCCACAACAAGAAAGTGCAGTTATGGGTCTGTGTCTCTGGGTTTGTCCTGTTCTCTTTCTCTTAAGGATGGATTTAACAAGTGAATGTCTCCAGTCTTGAGGAATGTCTCCATACTTAAATGACCTAGTGAACTGCAGATGTAATGGCAGTATAAAAGTTCATATCGAAGTGTTCTAAGGTTAGTATTGCTAATTTCTTCTTCGTTTGCTTTGCTTACATCCAGTTTGCTAAGTACTTTTCCAACATAATCTAATTTAATTTCAGTATGTGAAGTTACCTGGATTTTACCAGGATAAATTATCTCCCGATTTCTGGAGCTAAACTGTTTTACAGAAGAGTTTGTAAGTCATCTATTCTCTGTTGTGTATGGAATAAAGTTTAGGCTTTTTGCACAGTTTATCAATTTTTGTATATTTACTACTCCTACCACATCTTGTATATCTATAAAATGGTTTCCTCTTATGTTCATTATCTTTATTTTCTTCCAATTTTTTCTGATCTTGTGTCTCACGGTTTACTATCAAAGTTCTGATAAACTCTTGTGTGAGTAATGACTTACTCGAACTGAAGGGACGTAAATGACATTGTTTCTCCACATCAACAAACGTGGTAATGTCTATAAGTCGAATTCGACATTATGGACATAACCCAACCTACCTTGCCATCTGGAGATGTCCTGCAAATGTTTTGCAGGGGGGCAAGCCCCCCTCCCCCCCTGCTAATTATATATTCCAACTCCGAGATCACACTACAGCGAGGAAAAGGTTAATTTTCCGAAGCCCCACTGTAGTGCGATCTCCAATCCAGTTGTAAACGTCGATGCTCAAAACCATGAATGCCAGCTACATCTCAATGTTTTGGAGGCAACAAAAATTGAAATTGGGATTTTCAACTTTTGCACCTGTACCCTTGACCATCTGAAATGATGGTAAACTAACTTTCCAACATTTGATAGTAAACCTCTCACACTGTTTTTAATTTATCTCTTCAGTTTGTGTATTCATTTTTCAGTTTCAGTTGTACTTCAGCCTTGTTTCTGTTTCTTACATTTTTCTCTGTTATTCTAATTAAGTACTTTGTTCTTATGTAAATACCATTTTTCCCCGAAAATAAGACCGAGTCTTATACTTTTCCCCCGCTGAAATACGCATTAGGGCTTCTTATCAGGGGATGCCTTATTTACCCCCCCCCCCCCGTACAACAATGTACGTTTATTCATTTATTCATGTAGAAAAATCAACATTTATTCATGTACACAAATTGACATTTATTCATGTACATAAACTGAAATTTATTTGGTACTTTTCTGTTACTGGGCAACAGTTCTAGGTAACACGTTAACAGTTGTGTGAGAATTTTACATAAACAGTGCAACAAACCTTTCAGCTTCAGAATATCTACACCTTGGCTTTCACAGTACAATATTTCATGCTTAACAGAAACTGCAGAAAAATCTCAATACGTGTGTATTGGAGGAGGGGAATAAAACGGGTGAATAACTGGCACTTTGTGAGTGATGATGCTTTCTTTATTCCTTACCCAAACTGTAAGAGAAGAATGATGGAAAGTCATAAAAATGAAGTCTGGGAACTAGTGGCCTTACTTTGTAATTACCACTTGATAATGAAACGTTACCTTAATACAATGAAGTAAAAAAAAACTGACAAGAGCTTGCTGGCAGCTGAAAGCAGAAGAAATCCATTCTGTTGCCCCAATTATGGAAAAGTTATTCAAATACAGTTGTGTCATCATCTTCTGGAACATTGTCATAAGTATCCAGCCCCCGTATTCCAGCCTGAATTTCGTGCAACTCCATTTCCTGTAGTGCCATTGGCCCCAATCTGTCATGCCTAGCAATAGAGCTCTCCTTAAATGACCACTGCTTGTCCATGTAGCCTGCTCGTAGTGCATTGGCAGCACAGCTGTCATGATTTTATCCCATGAATTCTTCACCCAGGTCATGACCTCTTGCAGGCTAGGCTTTACAAAGTTTCCACGCAGATTTCTCTCCATTCTATTTTCAGTGTAGTCATTGAGTTCCATGCGCAAATGGTCCTTGAATGGCTTGTTTATTGCAATATCAAAAGTCTGGAGATGGGCAGTCATTCCTGCAGGAATCATTATTTGATCTATCCTTCTCTGTACAAGGAAGTTCTTCATGTCTTCTAGCAGACCTCTTTCGTCACCTCGCAAAACAAGTGGCAGCATTACATCGACCCACTTCCTTATAACTGCTTGTGTGCACCAGGCTTTTTCAGTTTCAAGAATGTAAATGCCTGAAACATGTTCAATCTTATCTTTCTTGCCCTTACTAATGATTAGAGGTGGAGTTTTTTTTCCATCTAGATGAATTGCCAAAATGCAGGTAATGTGCACTTTCGTAACCAGTGGAGGAAAGGTATATTGACGAGGCACCCCGCTGATCAATTGTTGTTTGAGATCCTTGGCCCATAAACACTGCAGTTTCATCCATAGCAATCATGTTGGAGAGTTGGTATTTAGAAAAGTCGATGCCATCAACCAAGGACTTGAATACAAGTGCACGTTTAATAACTTCAGTATCTTCCAGCTTGTACAGTGCACGTTTAATAACTTCAGTATCTTCCAGCTTGAACAGTGTTGTCAATGTTCTTAGAGACAGTTCATATCAGTGAAGGAAGCCATCCAGCCAATGTTGTGATGCTTTGAATTCTTCTGGTGATATTTTTAAGTGTGGTGCCATTGCAAGGGCAAATGCTTGAATATCAGCCCAGCGCACAACCAAAGCCTTTGCTCTCCTGTTAGCAATCCATTCACAGATGACTTCTTCCAGCTCAGGAAGTAATGATTGCTGACCTGATCCACACTTGCACTTCTTAGCATTTCCCTCGTATGCCTATGCTGCTCGCCATTTTCAGACCATTCGGGGATGCAATTTCATCTCTTTGCAGAAAGCCATCAGATTCTTTTCCTGGGAGTCCTCCATGATTCCTTTCTTGTACTCGACGGAATAGCTCTTTCTTTTTGCACTCATCTTATCTGGGGGTGGGGGTTAATTGAAGACTTATGAGACAGGAGTGGCAACACAAAATGGCAACAGTTAAGAAGACACAACCACACCCATTCATTATCGAGTGCGCACGTTTTACATGCATTGTCTGTACTTTGACCAATCAAAGTACACTTGCCAGTGTTTATGGGCCAAGGATCTCAACCGTCAAGTGTGAGTGAGGATTAGAGTTACAGTAAGAATCGTGGAGGACTCCCGGGGAAAGAATCTTATGACTGTCTGCAAAGAGAAGAAGTTGGGTGTCTGAATGGTCCATAAATGGTGAGCAGAGTACGATAACCTCAGTCAACAGGTGTCAATAATATTATTATTTTGGAATTCAACACGTCTGTCGTTTATTGTTGACAATCTTAACTGGGGCTTATTTTTGGGGTAGGGCTTATATCATGACCACCCTGGAAAACCATGCTAGGCCATACTCTCTGGTTAGGTCTTATTTACGAAGAAATACGGGTGATCCTCCTGACCTTGTGTGCATAGGTCTTTATGCTGTTCTTTTTTTAATTGTTTTACATTCATTTTTTTTTTCAAAATTTGCCTCGGTCCTTCTTCTGTCTCTCCACTGAATGCATCACTCCAGTTAATTTTACGTAGTGATTTAGTTTCCACATACTTTATTAATCTTCCCCACATTGGTTTAGATTTCAGTGTAGCAGAATTTATCTAGCTGTAGTTTCATATGCAGTGATCTTGAGGTTTTAAATGTTAAAGGTGGTAAAATGTGACATGAAGGTAACACTCATCTTTGTAGGAACACAAACAATATCCAATATGTTCTGTTCCCTGTTAGGTTTCTTAACCTTCTGCAGGAATTGTTCCTGAAAATGCCTGGTAAATAATTTCCTCATTAATGTCGTACAATCAATATTATTCCAGTCACTTTCTCAATTTAGGCCACCAGTTATTATAATTCTTCCTTCCTTCCTGTCTTTCATGCAAGAAATGTATGAATTCTGATAGGTCATCAGCATTTAAAGTTTGTAGCCTGTACATGCTAGCAATTGTAATATTTTTCAGAGTTGTCTTTATTTTCATAGTTGCACAGTCTACAGTACTGGTATTGTATGTAGGACGTCTGATAAGAATATATGTGAGTAAATTCTGACTAATGAGGACTCAAACTTGCATAGACTTAGTTTTGTAGTGAAATCAACAGCAGAACAACACCTTATTACAGAAAGAAAACCATTTTAAATGGCCAGAGTACATATATGCTGTGATTAAAATATCCATGTGTTGATCCTAATGCTAATAAATACTGTGTTTTTTAGGTGCCGGAACCACAGAATGCATTGCAGGTTACAGTCAGCAGCTGTCCCGTGGGACACCCCAGTTACTTTACCCAGATAACGTCCAACAGTGTGCTCAGCCTGTGAAAAGCAGTAAGAAGACTGATCTCACTCCTGTACCACTGCTTCAGTCAGTACACAACGGCAAGGCACCCGATTGTGGAGATGGAACACCCATGTTACCTCACCCTACAGAAAGACTACAGCAGTGTGCACAGCCTGTGAAGGCCTGTAAGAAGTCTCATCTCACTCATATGCCACAGGCTCTCTCGGGATGTGACTACAGTAAGAGCCGTAACTACGGTAAGAGCCGTGACTGTAATGCAGGTCGAGGAAAGCACACTGAGAAGAAACTATATAGATGTACAGAATGCAGTAAGGGCTTCACAACGCTTTCAAGCCTCAAACGGCATTACGTCATTCACACAGGCATGAAGCCACATACATGTGCTGTATGCAGTAAGAGCTTCAAACATCTCAACAGTCTTCACTACCATTATGCTGTTCACACAGGAGTGAAGCCATATCAGTGTGCTGAGTGCAGTAAATGCTTTATAAATAAGTCAAATCTAAAATCTCATCAGAACTGTCACATGGGAGAGAAACCTTATAAATGCAATGAATGCAATAAGAGTTTCACACGCCTCAGTGATGTGCGGCGGCATGGAAGAATCCATACAGGAGAGCGCCCGTATAAATGTCTTGAATGCAGTAAATGTTTCTCATCTGTCTCTAACCTTCAGGTGCATAAAGCCATTCACACAGGTGAGCGCCCATACAAATGTGCTGAATGCAGTAAATGCTTCTCACGTCTCTATCTGCTTCAGGTGCATCAAACCGTTCACACAGGAGAGAGACCATATAAATGTGTTGAATGCGGTAAGTGTTTCTCACGTCACTCTCGTCTTAAGCTGCATGAAACCATTCACACGGGAGAGAGACCATATAAATGTGTTGAATGCAGTAAGTGTTTTCGATTAAAGGAGCTTCTAAAAAGACATCAGAACTCTCACACAGGGATAAATGGTGATTTATGCAAAGAAGAAAGCCAGGTTAATCAATACAAAAAAAGCAGCCCCAAAGATATTTGAAGAGAAATACAGCAAAAGCATCCAGATATGGAAAATTTCACAATATAAAAAATAAGATCACAAAGAGGGAATGTAGAACAGAAGATTAGTAAAGTAGAAATTAAAAAATGGTAGTTGAATTTATGGAATACCAAAAAAGTGAAGGATTTAATGTAGAAAGTCTAATACAGGTTATGTCACAGTGTGATGCAATGATGAGAAATGGGGCGAGTGGGAAAGATCTGAAAAGGAAATGTGGACATCAGAAAGAGATTTAATACTGTAAAAATAATACAAAATCACAGTAATAGCACAAGGAGATGAAAAAGTAGTAGTGGCTGGATAGTCTTGTTTACTTTGGTTTGCAGATTTAATATGATGCAATATTTATGCAAAGAAGAAAGCAAAATTAATCAGTACTAAAAGAGCAGGACCAAAGATATTTGAAGAGAAATATAGGCAAAGGCATCTAGAAATGGAAAAAAAATTGAAATACAAAAAAATAAGAAAACAAAGAGGAAAAGTCAAAAGAAATATAAACTGAGGTTATGGATTACCAGCAAAGTGAAGGATTTAGTGTAGAACATTTAACTGTGATAACACAACAGGATAGTGCAATAGACACCCAAGTTAAGGAGAAACCAGTGGGAAAGTAAGCATCTAATCAGTTGACATATGAAGATACTTCTGAGCCTTCAAAAGGAATTCAGTACAAAAGTTCAGTTGAAGTTGCACAACAAGGGAAGGAACAGAAAACTGTAGCAACTCTGATGCAGTCAATGTGGTGGAGTGACGGGCCAGTGAGTTCCCATGTGAAAGCGCAACGGATGACACAGGATGAAACTGAAGAAACTGTGGCACAGGAAGAAGCTCTGCAGCTCTCTGTAGAATGCCTACAGGAAATGGAGAACAAAGAATGTGTCCACAGTTTGGAAGAAAATGATCTAGGAGAAGAGTTGTTTGATTTAATGGAGATGGACAGACACATTAACGTCAATGAAAGAAATAAACTAGAAAAAGTCAATAAAAACCAAAATGTTACAAATTTGATAAAACAAATAAAGTAATTAGGACTTTCATAGAAATTCATGCAATATAACAGACATAAATAGGAAATAGAGAAAACTATAAAGCAGTTAAGACAAGAAGTGTCACTGTTAGGAGTATAGAAGAGGGGACAGATAAAAATACTCAGAGAGATAGGCATGATAAAAGCAATGCATAGTATCAGAATAGATGAGGATCTATTGTGCACTATCACAAATAAACTAAAAATATCAGCACAGGCAGAAAAACTTAGAAGATATGCAGAAAAATATAAAGGAAAAGTACAAAATAAACAATTTATTGATGACCCAAAAAAGTCTTATAGAGAATTGGGAAACAATGCAAAAGGAACAGAAACACCACCAAAAAAGAAGACACATTTTGGAGACGTATCTATGAAGATCCTCTGGAACATGACAAAGATGTTGAAAAAGTAAAAGAAAGACTAGAAGTTCTGGATATGGAATGGGATGAAGTAACAGCCAGACAAATTGAAACAAAGTTAAGAAAATGTCCTAAGTGGAACATCCCAAGCCCACATGCAGTACCTTCTGGCTAAAAGTATCAACATCTTTACACAAAGCTTTAGCCCTGAGTAAGAACTATTTGTATACACAGGCCAAGCAGAACCAACTTGGTTAACAACAGGAAAAATGATAAATCTTCCTTAAGAGTGATCCTGTAGGCCGTTCTAAAAACTGTGGACGATAATTTGCCTTCTGACAATGTACAAACTATACAGTGGAATTGATGCTGACAATGTTTATAGTCATTCAGAGGAAAACTCATTTGTGCAAATAGAACAAAATGGTAAAAGAAAGTCGTATGAAACAGAGGATCATTTGGTACTAAAAGCCATAATGAAGTGGTGTGAAACGGGGAAAAATCTAAGTTTGGCTTGGAAACACTACAAGACAGCATTTGACAGCAATACACATTCATGGATAAAGGAATGCCTCCAAATGTCTAAGATAATCCAACATTGATCAGTTACATAACAGTGACCATGAAACAGTGGTAAACTACTTTGCAATTAAGCCCTGACAAAAGGCAAATTATTATTCTCAGGGATAAAAATTGAAAGGGGACTGTGCAGGGTGATTTTTTTTTTGTCACCACTGTTGTTTTGTCTTGCTCTTAACCCCTTTAGCTTACTCCGTATGAATTGCAGAAGGACTCAATTTTGGACACATTGCAGGTACTGTGAAGAGCACTTTTAGCTAATATCAAAAATCAAAACAATACTAACTTCATGACCTTTAATTGTATCCTGACTTAGGAATGAGGTCCATTCCCATCAGTGTATTAGAAAACCAAAAGATGTGGGGAAATTAAATTGGATGAAACAATATAAAAGATTTGAAAACAGTGAGTGTTTCATAGGTGTGTAACAGTCTCTTCAATACCATCCATCCTTTCATGCAAAGTCATAAGATAGAGCTGCTGTGTGGAACCTAAGATTGGCATGATAGATTACAGAACAGCACTCAACAATGTCACACAAACATGGAGCATGGAATGCTTATCGATATTTGTACAACATACTCTACACTGATTATTTATATTGTAGTGAATATCAGACTGCTAGACCACTTTATAGATGAGTCATGACAAACATCATCTTATCATCACAGTGATAAAAATCCAAAGGGGGATGTTTCAGAGTGATTCTTTATCACCACTGCTGTCTTGTCTTGCCCTTAACCGAATATGCTGTTTACGTAATAGACTAGGCGATGCTTTAAGCTTAACTTCCAGAAACCAGCCTTGTTCAAAGACATCTCATCTACTTTTCATGGATGATTTAAAATTGTATAGCTCATTAGACAAGCACTTAAAACCACAAGATCAAATGATTAAATATTTCTCAAGATTATTTAAGAATGATATTTGATCTTTATAAATTTGAAAAAGTATCATTTATAACAGGAAAACTGCAGCACCAAGAACTGATGAAGAGTCAGCAATAAAACATGATCAAGTGAGAGCAAAGATTAGTAAGAAGTACTTCAAAAGACTAAAGTTAATACTGAAAACTACCTTGACATCTAAGAATAAATTTAAGCTATGAGTCAGCTTTCTGTTCCTGTTCTCAGTTGCAGCTTTAGTGACATAGAATGCTTTCTAATGGCAGTCACTGATTTGTACAAGATAACAAAAAGATGGTTCATGCTTATCAAATTGTATATCACAACTGGTGCATGGCAAGATTAATTGTTTTGTAGGTCTGCTAGTGTGGGACTACATCCATATTTGTTTGCTTTGTAGGTTTATGGGTAAAGACTACACAAGCAGTCGGCCGGCTAGCCAATAACCAGACAGTGACCAAGATGAAAATCAAACCCTGCACCTTGTGTCTATGAGGTAAACGTGCTGGACATTGGTATAATTATTCGGGGAGTTTGGAGTTGACAATTTGTTACACAGGTAGGCCCACTGGATACACACAGTCCCTTTTTAAGGGTGACTTGGAAACCATATCTAGTTAAGTGGCTTGCTCAAAGTCACACATTAGGCAAATGAGTTCTGAGGGAATCAAACCCTTTACCATAGGATTGACATGTCACAACCTTAACCTTTGCACCAACTGCTAGAACAAATGAAATGCGTTTTACACACACACACACACACACACACACACACACACACACACACACACACACACACACACAGCTTAGGATATGTCATACATCCAGAGCTTGGTTCTGAACCTGGGTCTGTGTGACTACTCACAGTCTTTAGTGCACATTACCACTACACTACCACTTAAGCATCATCACATCCAAACTTAGTGTAAATTCTAAGACATGAAAACAATGAGTCTAAGATGGCATATTTGCTCAGGTTAGTAGAATCATTTCAATAAGGAGTGGAAATGGAAACCAAGCTAGAAGTAAAGAAAAAAAAATCCAGCAGCAACAGAAAATACCAAATAGAAAATAAGAACATAAATAAAAGGACCAGAAGAAAAGGAAAGGAAACTAGAAAGCTCACAACAATGGTGGTGGGTATAGAGAATTCCTGTAGCATCCATATGATCAAAGTTTGACACATAAATGGTTAGTGTGGTGAATTTAAACAAAAAAAGGCTAGTAGTGGGCAATGTACACATTTACAAAGTCTGTAGAAAAAGTGGGTAGTACTGGCAAATGCATGTTCTGTAATACAGAACTAGAGGCCGTTGCACATCTTGCTGCTGGTTGTGATATACTCATAGATGAGGGTCTGTGAGAGGTGAAACAATGTGGCAAGATTGTTGCAGTGAGGATAGTATAAACATTACACATACAATTAGCTAAGAACCATTAGAAATGTGAATCACAAAGCATTGCTGAAACTGAAGAAGGATATTGTAGGCAAAGAAAAAAGGACAAAAGTATAATCTGTTGTACTAGCTGTACCAGGTGATATACTGAGAGGCAAAAAGTCCTATAATATAATATAATATAATATAATATTGGGATATGCAAGGAGAGATGAGGGCCGTATGGGATAAATACACCCTGACAGATCCAAAGTAGTTGGAGCAGCAAGGCTATTAAAACAGTTTTCAAGCATATCTAAATATACTAGGAACACACATAACTCCGTATGTTCCCCTAAAGAAGACCATCCTTGGTACGTTGTGGGCACTGAGAAAAGTATGAGAAAGGTACTGCTGCTAAATACCAAAGGCAATCTACTCTGACTAGGAATGGGGTCTGTTCCTCTCACAGTATTAGAAGCCCAAAATATTTGGAAAATTTAAAAAGAGAGGTGATAAAAGGTAAATTATTATCCTTTTGTTAAAAATGTAAATGGGATATTCCATACAATTGTTACCTCTGCTGTTTTGCCTTCCCCTTAACCTAATATGCTGTTTAACCTGTAACCATACCTTATACTGTTGACATCCAAAAGCTGATTGTACCATGACTGAACCATGAATGCCCATGACTTTTTACTCTCTAAGTTTTTATGGGAAGATTCAGGCCAATAAATCCAAACCAATTCAACTGTAGAGTAGCATGTTTCAGCCCATTTATTTACTTCAACAGTACAGCATAACTGGATTGTTTCTCTTTGCTTTAAAAACACACACCTTAAAATCAAACCTGATGTCCATAAATATTAGCATGCTTGGAAATATTCCAAATAGCATCCAAACCAAAGTGTAAAATTGCTATATTAAAATAGATCAGGATTTATCATGAGCTGTGTCCAATAATAAAAAATGACAGCACAAGCAGAAAAACTTAGAAGGTATACATATATTAAGAAAAGTACAAAACAAGCCAGTCCCGGATAACGCAAAAATATTTTGTAAAACATCAGGACAGAAATTAATAGTAGTAAAGATCCAGTACATTTTGGAGAAGTATTTACAGAGGTGCTGCGGTAGCATTGTCGCCTCACAGTAAGACGCTGTCCGGTTTGATTCACAGCTAGAGCGTCTTCTGCGTGGAGGCATGCGTGAATGGGCATACCTTCGATGAAGGCTGTGCATCAGGGCTGGTAACTCGGCACATAAAAATGAACTACCAATCATTAGCGGACCAGAGTTCCACTGTGGCGACCCCTAACTGGGAAAAGCCGAAAGTCACAAAAAATTTACAGAGGTCATGTTCAACAAACCACAGATGCTGAGTGGCTAGAAGAGTTTAAAGAAGCAGTAAAGTGTGCTGATATTGAGGATATAAAATGAATTGAATGAAGTAACTGTTAAAGAAACTGAGACATAATTAAGAAAGACTCCTGAATGAGAAAAACTGCTACAGTATCCAACTTCCGGCTGAGGGGATTAACATGTTTGCACAACAGTGTAGTCCTGAGTAAAAAATTGTTTATATGAACATCCCAAATGAATGTCAACCTAGCTAACAAAAGGAATAAAAACATTTGTGGAGATATCCTAGGGTGATCCTTTGTCACTGATGCTGGTTTGCCTTGCTCTTAAGCCATTGAGTGATTACGGTTTTACTTCCAGAAACTATTTTTTTCAAACGTATCTCATTTACATTTTGTGAATGATTCAAAACTGTATAGCTCATCAAACAAGCAGCTGAAAGCGCAACAAAAAGCAGTTAAAACTTTCTCAGATATATAAAAATGACATTTGGTTTAATATATATGCAAAAGCAAAATTTACAGAAGGAAAACTGAATCATCAAGATTTCAACTTGGGAGAGAAATGTGATATGAAAGAAAGTGAAAAAGAGGAGTGTATAAATACCTGTGAATTGATGTCAAGCAAGTAGCATTGCATGAACAAATGAGAACAAACCATAATAAGGAATATTTTTGAAAAATCAAGTTAATACTGAAAACTGGATTTATAGAAGTTTATTAAAATGTAATTTTTAACAGCTTTTTCTTTAATTGAATAATGTCTTGGTTTCATAATAGATTTTAATTTGTTAATATACAGGCTATATAATCAAAATATAAATCTGTAAAACAACATGAACCACAAGGCTTTGTGCTGGGCCCAATGTTCAATTTACTTTCACAACAATACCAAAAAATTTTTGGGATTTCAGAATTGGATTTGTAATATAGTCTGACACTGATAAAGTACACATAAATAATTATATGAAGCAAATAGGTGATTGGGCACAAAAGTTGGTGTCTGAGTCAGTGTGGGTAAATGTAATGTATTTTATAACGTACTACGCCACAGGATGTGTGCTTAAATCATTAAAATAGTAAATGAGTAGTAAGATCTTGGTGTTTTGATTTATTCAACTTTTTCTTTTACTCAACATGCACGTGCTATTAGTTATAGAACACTGAAATATATGAGTCCTTTTGATATTTGTGGGTGGTGCAGTGGTGCAGCGGGTTAGCATTATCACTTCACAGCAAGAGGTCCTCTACTTCGATTCTCGGCTGGGATTCATTGTGTGTGGAGTCTGCATGTCCTCTCTGTGTTTGTATGCATTTCCTGTAGGTGCTCCAGTTTCCTCCCACATTCCAAAGACATGTATGTGGAGCATTTTTCCTCAGGTCTTCGCTGAAAATAGGCCCTGTCCAGTCAGACTATCCTGGTAAGCAAATGGTAAATAATACGTTTGTGAGCATATATCCCATATTTATTCATCTGTGAGGGATGAACATTGCTTAGTCTTTTTTTTTAAACAAGAAACATCTTTATTAAATTATCATTTATGACATAGACAATCATACATTTATATAAATGAAAACAAACCATGCTGGCATACTTTTACTTGCAAATGTTATACATCACTTGTAATCTAACTAGTTTTTGTCAAACATTACATTCCTCATTCAAATCCTGCCTTCTTTTAAACTTCATTCCTCCTCCAAAATGTTATTCTGCATGTATTGTTCTAGCAATTCCTATATTTCTATGTAATTTGTTACTACCCTTTTCTAAAGATCCAATTTCCAGTTGTTTTATCTCTGTTACTGTATTTACTACTTCTAGCACAGTTGGTTTACACTTTGAGTTCCATTTTGTAGTAATTGCTTTTTTGGTGGCCGTCATAATGAGACTCAGGAACACCTGTAGGCAATTCCCATTCTGTATCATAGCTCAAAAAAATAATTTCCTTAATTATACCAATTTACTCGCTCAGTATTTCTGTTGGAGTAGTCTGCAAGGAACTTTTAAAGTTTGCCAACTCCTTACACGCTCAAAAAAATAAGTTCCCAATAACCTCTTTCTTCCCCATCACACCTCCAACATTTGCTGTCTCCCTGAGGAAAAATTCTTTGGAGACTAAGTGGGGTATAAAAATATCTATGTAAATACTTCCAAGCAAAGATCCTAATCTTCTAGACTTTGTTGCATATTTGGGACACATACAAACTTTGCTTAGTCTTGTTATGCAAATTATGTATTAGACCATTCAGTAAAATATTTTGTACATAATCAAATGGCAATTTGCATTATCTTTAGAGAATTCAAAAGAAATTAAAAAAAAAGTTACATCAGTTAAATATTTATATTACAGTAGACCAAAATAAGGATAGAAGATACACCACGACAATCGAAGCAGACCAATAGTGTAAAACTCAATTTTATTTTCACAAAGTAAAGTAAGTGCTTTCGCGTTTCCAAGAACGCTTCATCAGGCTTTCAAATTCAATATATAAAACCACCATCTAAATACTCATTCTCATAAAAAAGCAACCAATAAAAACCCAGTATAAAGACACCATATAAACTTTAAAGTGCCAATGCATATGTATACCTAACGTACATAACTTCACCTAAAAGGCACTAAATGAGTAGCTAATGCATACTAATACAAAAATGCATGTGTATATACATATAAATACCTAGAATATTAAAACATACTTGAATATACTGAATCAGAGGCTCAATGTTTCATAGCACTTTCATAGTATTTATATTACAGTGGCAAATGCAGATATTTAAATGTATATACCTTTAATTACAGACATAGCAGAGGAAAACTGATTTTACCTTATAACGTTTTTGTAGATCTAATATTGCATATATTACTGAATGTGTAAAAATACAAAGGTAAGCATATTAATAGACATACCAACAACACATTCTGCAAAGAATATTTAAAAACAAGTTGTCATTATAATTACATTAATCAAAAAAAAATATGTTATAGAATAAACTGCCCTCTTGCATTTGTAATTCAACTAATATTGAATTCTTTAAAATGTCTTTGGATAGAAGGATGCTGGATAGAGTTTTGATCCTCAGGTTACTACATCTGTGTTCCTTGATGGTCATTATGGCCAGAACATAGTAATCAAATTATGAATTTATAAAAGCCATCTTGGCAAACATCAAAAATTAAAGCATACTAATTTCATGAACTTTAATTTTACTCTGACAGGAATGAAGTCCATTCCTGTACAGTATCAGAAACCCTACATCTGGTAAAATTAAATGGCAGAAGTCATATAAAGGTGAGGTGATGAATGCAGTAAGCTGTTTATACATGAGTCACATCTAAAAATCTCATCGGAGCTGCCGCTTATTAAAAACATTACAAAAAAAACATAAAAGAAGACTAAGAACACAGATCCAAGGATTAGAAATTGCCCACCCCTGGCATAAGCATGAGTTTCCAGGACTAGGAAAAAAAATGGTGCAAACTCCACTGAGCACAGGAACTCTCCTCACCCACAGGGTTAGGATATGCTAGAAGTGATCCCCCTCATGGTAGTCTTAAAAATAATAAAAAAAAAAAGAAATGACCAGCCAAGTAAGTATGGTGACAATGATGTGGCCACATTCATAAAAACGGGTCATTTAGTGCAAGAGAATTACTGTACAATGTTATAAATGCTGTGTATAATACTGCATATCTCCTAGGTAATAATTTGAAAAAATCTGGAAGAGGCCTGTATACTAAAGTAAATATGTTACCTGCAATTGAGGAAAGTATACTAGAATAAATATGTTACCTACAGTTGGTCAAGGTAACGTGAAGCAAATAATCAAAAACCTGTACAATATGCCGTACTTAAAAAAAAGGGCTGAAAGCACATTCCTTATCTGTAGGAGTACCAGTGTGGGGATTCCAGGTAACTTCTCTGTGTACAGAACCCATGGAAACCTAGAGAAGGATGGAGAATTAGAAGAGAAAGTGGAATTCAAGCCTCTGGTTATATTAAACTTATTACAAAATTTGTGCCTAAAGATGGACAAAACTATTACAGGCTAGAGTATATGAATTAAAAGAAAAATCCACCTTTACCTACACTTTAAACCTTCGGTTCCTTTTCTCCATATATTATGGTTTTTCCACTAGAAACCTGCCTATACTTTGTAAAATTTTAATTTCCTTTCCTTAAAATTAAAGGAAAAGAAAGCAAGCCCACCTTTTTAAGTTTAACCTTTTATGTGTTTTGACAGACAAATTTATCTCTGCCAGCATAACATACCACAGACACAGAAATTTGATAGCTGAACATTTTCTTTTGCCTTTGTTGGAGAGAGCAGGAGAAACATACCACCTTTACATAGCTGATATCACTTGTTAGAAGGTATATATATTTTTTGTAACTGTGACATTTTTATAGAAATTAGTGTGTTTGTTTTACACACATCACAGAGAACTGTTCCTTTGTCTTGCTCAAGGATTATGGTTTTGAAGTGTTAGTATGCTACAATATAACAAATCAGGGTGTAACAAACAACAGAAGGGGAAAATGTAATGCATGAGGACATTTTGTGTGTTAATTAAAAAAAAAAAACATGCAACAACATAAATCCAAGAACAGAATGGTGGTGTTCTTTTGTACTGTGTTGTATTATAATGGCAAAGATAAAATGAATTATAAAGCACATTTGAGGATGTGAAAGAAATTGCAAATATGACCAAGGTGACATGAATTATGACCCACAGTTGAGGATGTGAAAGAAATGTCTTCACCATTCAGGATAAAATGCATTTCTTTCTACTGCAGACACTGGAGAGTAGCAGAACAAGTTCTTCGAAGTTTCACTTAGCTTTTTAAGTTCTTCGAAGTTTCACTTAGCTTTTTGTGATACCTTTGAAACTACTGCAGGAGTGCATGCATGAAGGGCTTGTCTGTACTTGGACTACAAATCGATAGCTTTAGAAAGCACTGAAGGTCTTTATGAATTAACCATGGGAGTGGGCTGGTACTTTTTAGTCACTGTTTTGGCTGTGCAGTAAAGACACTACAGGTGACAAAAAGTAACAAGACTTTCACTCAGTAAAATTATTATAAAATACAGTAGAAAAGAATGTATATTGCATTAAGAATTTGGAATATAATTTGAATATATAGAAGTGTACGTAAGAATACTAAAATAAGAATGCAGAGACATAAAGCTGAAAACATGCAGTATGTGTGTCTTAAGCAGAAGAGTCTGAAAAAACATTTAAGCAGACAGACATTAGGAATAACCTTCTTTGCTTCTTGTACAGCAGTAGAACAGTTGTTTTAAATCATTAGAATCACATGTGAAATAATAGAGCTGCAGAACTGAAAAATAAAATGATTCAACCCAAATTCCTGAAACAAAGACCTATATTTTCTTTGGCAAAGTGCGAGTTCAACCTTTTCTTAAAAAACAAAAGTTTGTCTAGTGTAGCAATTTCTTTGAAATAATGATTTCCGTGAAACAGGATCCAGCTAGCTGAATGATTCTTCACAGATGGCTGGAGAGCATCGGGATGTTTTTACTATGTATCAGTGGCAGGATGGATTTAGATGAAGGTGATACTACATTGTGTTGGATACCTTATTCCAATAACATTAAAAAAAATAAAACTGAGCTGAAATGAATAACAGTTTTTGTCATGTGCTTAGTAATAATCATATAGGGAAATGTATAAAGTTCACCTCACAAAATTTTAGTTTGGCTTGGGTAGAGCGACAAAATAGAAGGTGATATCAGTGGACGTGGCAGAACAGTAAGCCATCTTAGTAACAGTAGCTCTGCCCATCATTTTACACAAAGCGATGCCACGTTTGCAGAGCTGCTTCGATAGTACACTGGTTAACCATGTCAAAGGATAAAACCTACGCATATTAACTCATTAACACCTACATGGTGTAGAATGTCACATGTCTAGCAGCCTGCACACATTTTGTATTCCTGAGCATTTTCTAAACTTAAAAAAATAAGAAAAACAAATGTAAATATTTTATGAACAATAAAAGCTATCAAAATTGCCCAAATAGTAATGTTATCAGTAAGCAGTATTATTTATAATAATAGTTGGTCCATTCATAATTTTTCCATAAATACTGTAATGTATTATAAATGCGCACACATCACAAATTATATTTTCCTAAACTTTCACAAACATGTATTCACATATTGAAAACTATACAACCTAGACATATATTGTTAGAATACTTTTAAGTAGCCATAAGCTTTCACATGGCAGTTATAGCACTGAAATCTGTTTCTTTGAGCTCAGCACTTATTCAGACCTCATTGTAAGCACTAAATAAGCTACAAATTACTACAGCACTCAACTTTCCTGACTTGTCTAGAGGAAAACAGTTTTTAGTACTTAATAAATAAGCACCTATCCAGGCATGTCTAAGGGCCAGCTCCAGGTGCTTTCTCCTGTCTACCTGATGAATCGTCTCATGTATACAGACAACCCTCTCGTCCTACCACCCAACACTACAACCTGTGAGAGATGCACTTATATAGCCAAACTGGAAGCATAGCTCTCTTCACCCAGGATTGGACTAAACAGTCAAGAGGAGAAAGTAAATGCTTGCACCACGCCATGCTCATCACACAGTCCCTCAAAACCTACAACACCAAAGCACAAACACAAAACACACACCTACATTCATAGAGGCTCTCAATAAAAATCTGCTTAAGCAACAGAGACCTCCAAAGCAGAAATGAAAGCAACCTCCACCCCTCAACACAACCCAAATGACACATAGCCCACAAACTCAGTGTGCCACTCAACCACAGCCCATAAGGCATAACAACGTACCCAACACTCTAGTCATAGGTGACTCTATAGTCAGGCACACTGATGTTCCACTCACCAGGCTAAACAAGGAGAAAGTTACTGTCAGCTGCCTGTCTGGTGCCAGGATCTGCCACATAACGCACGCACTCAGTTAACTCCACAACAAGTACAAATATGACTTTGTCATTGTTCATTTAGTGTGAATGGCCTGAGCCATTCCTCCCTGGACTACATGAAAAGAGACATGGAGGAGCTCTCCAATCTTGTAGCCCAGGCAGGTATGACCCTAGCCTTGAGTAGCATCCTGCCATTACTCAGAATGATACCACAGTACAAGGATAAAATGATTGACTTCAACAATTGGCTAAGCTTCTGGTGTCATTCTAAGGGGATCCAGTATCTGTCTGCCTGGGATGACATGATCGACAGGCCACGATGCTTTGCCAGAGATGGCCTGCACCTGTCACCCTTGGGATTCTGGATACTGGCTAAGGCTCTTGCCACCCCTATAGTGCCTTTTTTAGGCAAGGTTCAAATGACAAATTCACCACCATAACAGGTACAAGCAAGCAAAGTCCAAGGGTAATGATACTCAATGCTAGAAGTCAAATCCTCAAAATGCACTCACTCAAGGCACTCCTTAAAATGGAAAACATCGACATCGGTGCAGTGACAGAGACCTGGTTTTAGGCTCCAGAGAGCACCCCTGCAGTACCAGGCTATAATTCATACCACACCTTTCGGCCACCTAATCTGGACCGAAACACTAAAGGCGGAGGAATGCCCATATTCATTAAGGATAGCCACACCTCCAGGCTAGTTGCTCAGCATAATGCATCCGAGATTATAAGTTCATAGGTTAGTACTAGGCTATCGGCCCTAGGGCCTATACAAGCCTAGCCATAACAATTCCCTGGCTATTTCTTCCCACACTATTTACTTCCCTGCACCCCTATCCAAGTGCAACTAACTCTGGGCAAGACCACAGTCAAAACTGCAACTTGCTACAGATCCCCTACCATGCCCTAGGATTCCCACTCCTCATTTCTTGATACACTGAAAAATATTAGGGTACAACCCAACACCCTAATAATAGGCGATTTCAACTACCCCACCATTAACTAGGAAAACTACTCATGTGCCAACTCTTTTGCTCAATGTTTTCTGGAATTTATAAATTCCAATGCCTTGGATCAACTTATCCACACCCCTACCAGGGGCAGCAATATCCTAAACCTGGTCATTACCAATATGGGTGACCGGTGTTCCACACCAGAGGTCAATTCCTTATTGGTCAGATCTGACCACAAGCTAATCAGCGTAGACATCCACATCCTGCCCCACCCCCATTAGGGAAACCACTGTAAAAAACATTTCTCCAAAGCCACCTTCATACTTCTTAAGACCGAAATGGCAAACTTCACGACACCCATGCAGATGGGCAATAGAGGCACGACTGTTGAATCCTACACAAATGCACTTTATAAGCACTTGCGCGAGTGCATGGTTTGTGCTGCTATCCTCCCAAAAAAAGGAAGCCAATCTGGTGGTCCCCTGCCATAAACAAACTCTACAACAGAAGAAAGAAACTGTAGCAAAAAAGAGTAAAATCCCATGATTGGAGGAACTCCCTGGTCAGCCTCAGTAAGAAGCTGAGATCCCTCATAAAATCCTCCAAAGCTAGTTATGAAAACAAAATCTCCACTGATTCTAAAGACAACCACAAAGCATTCTATAGCTATGTCAAGAATCTCAATGGCATCACTCAGATCTGCTCTGAGTTACAGCACAATGGCACTAAATATACAAAACCAACTGATATTGCCAACATCCTGGCAGATAGGTTCAGTGCTAACTTTACCCCACTCACGCCCTAAAGGGCCCATCTCTATACTGACAGAGTGCAAAGTTCCTGTAATCATGGCTGCACTCATAAAAAACACATACTCCAAAGCCAAGAACACAGCATCTATGGAACCTGACAACATCCCAGGCTGCGTTCTACATGAACTACAGAATGAACTGGCACCCCACCTAAGTACCATGTTCAATCATAGCCTCACCTCAGGCTTTGCGCCCACTGAATGGCACACAGTGACGGTTATCCCACTCCACAAAGGGGGAGCCACCACAGACCCTGGGAACTATCGCCCGATTAGCCTGGTCTGCAAGGCCATGGAACTTATAAACAAAGGCATTGGTAATCTCCAAATTCTGGACCCAACCCAGTTCAGGTTTGTAAAAGGCAGATCATGTCTCCTAAACCTGATAGACTTCTTTGAATCAGTCACCAAAGCCGTAGATGAGGGTAAGGTGGTTCACACAGCCTATCTAGATCTCGCCAAGGCTTTTGACACCATCCCCCACTTTGGAATTATAGATAAACTCCCTAAACTAGCTATAAATCCCAATGTCACAAGATGGGTTGCCAACTGGCTCACTGACAGAACCCACACTGTGAAAGTAGCAGACTCCAAATCCGACTTCAGACCAGTGACAAGCGGAGTACCACAGGGTTCAGTCCTGGGTCCTCTCCTGTAGACACCAAACACAGAACGTCTTTGGCTAATGAAGTTCACAGATGACTGAAAACTAGGAGCCATAATCAAAACTCCTAACGATGTGGACATCCTACAAAAGGCCCTCACTGAGACAAATGCCTGGTGTCAAAGCCATGGCCTGAAGCTCAGTGCCAAAAAGTGCATTGTCATCCCCTTTGGTAAAAACTCTGTACCAATGAACTGCCATGTAGGCAGTAGTCTACTTAACACTGAAAGTATGATAAGAGAGCTTGGGACACAGGTGGACAGTAGTCTCTCCTTTGATAATCACATCACCGCAGTAGTCAGGAAATCCTATGTGGCACACCTCATCACAAAAGGTTTCTCATCCAGGAAAAAAGAGGTCATTGTTCCCATCTACTCATCACTCATTAGACCCATTATAGAGTACAATGTCCCTTTTGGTATGTACCTCACAAGATATCTACAACAACTGGAAAGGCCACAGAAATACCTCACAAAGAGGACTACCGGCCTCAAACAGATGCCCTATGCAGACTGTCTCAAAAAACTCCAGCTTTACTCCATTGCATATTGCCTACTCAGAGGCAATCTCTGCCTAACATACAAAGCTATGTCAAACCCAGAGCTGTTGGACATGCTCCACTTAAATAAATCCCAGTCCCTCCGAGCTACACGCTCTAGGGACCTAAGCCTTGTCACCACAATAAACAGCATGCTGGAGGGATAGATTCCTGTCTCAGAGACTTCCCATACTCTGGAACAAACTACCTATCTATATCAAACAAAGCTCCTCATTAGCACTCTTCAAGAAAAATCTTAATGATTGGATGAGAAATAGGAAATTCACCCCGGGGGTCACTTCTGTGGCTCTGCTCAACAGGGCCACAGGAAAATAATTTTTCTTGGGTAGCAAAAGCCAGGGTACTTTTTTGGCTAGGCTTATATAGGGCCTAGGGCCAATAGCCTAGTACCTACTTATGAACAAGAAATTCCTTTATAAGTGTATTTTATTGAGATATTTACAGAAATGTGAAAACATATATTTAGTTGTACAATTAATAATACAAATAATACTGAATATGTTTCAAAATGTGCAACTTATGGTCCAAATATTAAAGATGGTTTTCTTTAGCAATATCCAAGGTCTGACCTAATGTCATGCAACAGTTTGTATGTTACTTGTTTTTAAAGTATTAATTAGATATGGAAATATTGCTTATTTTCATAATTCTTAACAAATAAGTAACAATGTTTCCACTGTAGTATGATATAAACCAGCATTTTCAGTGAATTGTCCTGTCTCCCGCACTGGTGTTTCACACCATATACCTCAATAGAATATAGGTCTTTCAGCTATGCAAATATGAACATAAATATGAATAATAAAGGACAAGCAAAGATTAACTTATCCACTGCAGGACTTAATAGACTAACATTTGTGGTGTCATTTTGTTAATGACTCCCTGGCCTTTACACTACTGCCTTTTATTAGCCAGAAAGTCACTTGGCTAAAGAAGTCAGACCCCCCCCCCCCCCAAAAAAAAGAAAGAGTTCTGGATGCCATAAAGAGGTATGGGTGCGAACTGGAAGTATACAGAAAAGGTGTTTTAGACTTGGGCAAGTTAACAGCAGAATGTAGTCAAGTAGGGAGCATGAGATCACCACAGAGAGTGGAACCTGATATACTGAGCTGTAAAGAACTGGCCAGTAATTGTAAAGGGACAGCTAAAGACTTTGCAGAAAAGAACTGTGTGGTCATACTGTTGTAACAGTTACCACATCAGGCAATATGTCCGTAGACTGTGACAAAAGCCTATAATTCCAGAACTGGTGAAAAATGGAGTGAATAGCTATACATTTCTTTACCAAATGTGGTGCATAACTTGAAGATGCAACAACCAAAGAGAAACCCGCTGCCACATAAGCTACTAAAAGATAAGAAGCAAACTCAGAATCAGTACTATGATGGCTGTAATGTTTAAAAAATGCTTGATACTTGCATTCAGGGGTAGAGAGAGAGAGAAGGATTATGGGTTCAGTTTGTGGAATGTGAGTGTGATTTTACATAACAGCAAGTCAGTGTGGCCATAAAACTCAGGAGTGTGGCTTTACTGCAAACGTAGAGAGTACTTTTCAGTCTTGTGTAGAACATAAAGAGTAAGCATCACTTTGTCTTCCTCAGTGATTAGGGTTTGCTGAAGAGTGAACATGCTCCAGTTTAACAAATCAGTGGGAGAGCAGTAGATGTGAGGCAATGCAATGCAAGAAGACATTTATGCCTCAGTGAAAAACATCATAATAGAACAAAACGAGTGTACCCTATTTTGATGCATGATTGCAGGATGGTGCTGCATTCTAAGAAATAAAAGAATATGACAGCAGTTATAAAAGTAAATAATTTGCAAAAAAAAAAATGCAGCACATTTCTCTTTCTGTAACAGAAAAAAAACAAAGATCTTCCTACTGCAGCCGCTTTAAAGGGCGGAGTTACTTTGCTTACCCCTTGCCTTTAAGTAACAGCTGTCACTCACACACAATTCATCAAGACTCTTTAAAGACAGTGGCAGCTTTTACAACCATGTAAGATTCTGGGAGAGGTTCTGCTCATACATTTAGACTACGAATTGCCATCTTCACAAAAGCCTTCAGTTCAGATGCTTACTCCGCAATTTATTTGAAATCACCCAGTGTTGTTTTTTGGTGTATTCTACAATTGCTTGGTAGGCGAAGATACATTTTTATTTATAATTTATGTTAACCTATTATTTTTACTGTAATAACAAGGCATGAATGCAAGTGATAGGAGCAGAAGATGTTCTTCGTTTTCCATTGCTGCAGTCCTTACTATCGGGTATAGTCCGCGTCCAGTCGGCCCGAATACCAGAGTATAAGGCTGACGTCGGTCAGGGCGCATTAGACTGACGTCAGTACGTCAGGGTACTAATGCGCATGACCGACGTCATATCCTCAGTCTTTTTTGCCGCATGGTCCGATGCAGAAGCAGTTTTGCGAGTGCAGGTTGGCGTTCTGAAATATTTCCGAAACCGGAGTTTCAGACCGAAACAGAGTTGGCTAAGTACCCCGTTGGGGAACATTTTGGTTTTCTTGCCTCAGCATTTTACGGATGTCAGAAAAAGTGAATAACTGTATTTCTTGTGGGAAACAGATACCTCATAGGGATTACCATACCTTGTGTATACCTTGTTTAGGGCCTGAGCACGCCGTTGTTGGTTGCCGCTCTTGTGCTAGGTTTAACAAACGCACTATTAAGAGGAGGTTAGACTGTGCCAGGTTAGTGTTTGGGAAGCGTTGCAATTATAAAATGCCGTCGGGTGCTCCGACGCCCGCTTCGCCGAAGAAGCGCAAGGACAAAACAGTGAAGCCTAGGGTTGATGAACCGGCAGTCCCGGACGTCGGTTCTTTAGAAGGCTCAGTGGAGCCAGAGGTTTTGCCAGGAGTTTCTATGGAGTCTCAGGCAGAAACTTTATTGTTACAGGATGTGCCTTCTCAGGAGGTAGGCCAGGCTGAGGGGCTTCTCAGGTAACTGTTCTTCCCTCTCTTCCCAAGGTAGTTAGAGCCTCTCCTTCTGTTGCCAAAACTTCTTTGAGAGGTAGGCCTAGTTCAGCTTCAGTGGGGGCTTCTCCTAGCATTTCGGGTTCTGTACCTAAGAAACATATGCTTAAAATGGCAGAAGATTTGATTACTATGATTAGAGGTTCTATGCCCGCGCCTGATAAGAGGCCTAGGGTGGAACCGGAGTTTGATAGTTTTGAACAGTGTTCAGAGGCTTCAGAGTCTTCTGCGGAAGACTTGCAGGAGTATCCTACTTATTCTGATTCTGATGTGGATGATTCCACTCCAACAGCTTCTCCTCCTGAGGATTTCTCATTTTCAGAGACTCTGCATTCCATGAGGGAGCACTTTAAATGGGAAGGCCAGGATTACTCTGATTCAGGAAAAGGCTTAGGGAATTCTTGTTTTTGCCCCAGCATAGGCCCTTAGCTATTCCTCCTGTGTTGAATGTGGTGGAAGATGTTTTGCAGAGGCTTCCCTGAATCCTGACTCTTTGCCTCCTGCTCCTGTTAAGCCTGATAGGTATTATAGGGTGCCCGAAGCTCATAAGTATTTGTTTAAGAGTCCTAGGGCGGACCCAGAAACTATTTCTCAAGGGCCTAAAGGTGTTAAGGCTTCTGTGGTTAAAATCCTGTTCCCACTGATAAAGAGGCAAGGGCCTTGGATAGGTGGGGAAAGAAAGTGTATACTTCTTCCACTCTAGCCATGAGAGCGTTGAATTGTCAGTTTCACATGCTAAAATATCAGAATTATCTCCTTTCACAATTAAAATCTAAGGTGGATGCTTTGGCGGAAGGTATTGAGTGTAAAGAGTTGCTGGACTTGGTTCATGTGTCTGAGCAAGTGGGTAAGCATTCTTTGCAATGTGGTTTTGATGCTGTACAGGCCTCCTTGAGGGTGGCTGCTACTAGTTCTGTTCTTCGCAGGCATGCCTGGTTGAAGGATCAGAATTTAGCTGAGCATGTTAAGACAAGGATTTTGGATGCTCCTTTACAATCTGATGTGTTGTTTGGATCGCCTGTGGAAGCAGTTTTAAAGAAAATGGAGGACAAAGCTAAGTCTATGCAAACTGTTAAAGATTTTTTGCAGGTGCAGCCACCGAAGTTTAGTAGAAATTGGCCTGCTAAGGGGTGGACATATCCTGCTTATGATTCCCAGTCTAGGGGTAGGTCTAGGCGTGGTAGGGGCAGGGCTCAAGGTTCTTTTAGGCCTAGAACAGGAGTTCACCTGCTCAGACTTCTGGTGAGGGCAGGGGTCAGTCCTTTCGTAAACAGACCCAATGACCTGTCTTTTCAGCTGCCAGTAGATTCTCGTCTGGCAGCTCCTTTGGGAGGAAGACTGTCTCTTTTCAAAGAAAATTGGGATTTAATTACTCAAGACAAATGGGTGTTGGATATCATTCACCACGGTTACAGATTTTATTTCCATACAATGCCCCTTTCCAAGGCATGCCAGGCGTTCCTCCTCCACAAAGAAAGGAGGCTCACAAGCAAGTTTCTCAGTTACTCCAGATGGGGGCCATTCAGCCAGTCCCTGTATCAGAAAGGGGCCTAGGATTTTATTCTCGCCTGTTCCTAGTACCAAAGAAGGGGAACACGTGGAGACCAATTTTGGATTTATCTCTCCTCAACACTTTTCTGGACATTCCCAAGTTCAAGATGTTGACGTTACAACAGCTTTTACCTCTGCTGGGCAAAGATCACTGGATGGTAACTTTAGATCTCAAGGAAGCTTACCTTCATGTGCCTATAAGGCTAAGTTGCAGGAAGTATCTGCGGTTTCGAGCTGGAAATTCTCATTATCAGTTCTCTGCATTGCCCTTTGGCTTATCTACTGCCCAGAGTATTCACAAAGGTTCTGGCTCCAGTGATAGCTTACTTCAGGCTTCAAGGAATTCAAATCTATCCTTACTTGGACGACTGCCTGATTCTGGCTCAAGAAAAGGAAGACCTTCTACAGCATCTGGAATATGTTATAGCAGTGCTAAGATGCCTAGGGTATTCTGTGAGCGAAATAAAGTCCAGTCTAGTACCCTCTCAAGACATGTGCTTTCTGGGTGTGAGACTGAATACAGCAGCCCAGATGGCCTTTTTAACCCCGGACAAACAAAAGAGTCTGTCACTTTACTTCCATCAACTATCTCATCAGTCCGTGCTGACTGCAAGGACAGTCCTTCAAGCATTAGGGTTCATGGCATCTTGTATTCTGGTGCTTCCCAATGCCAAACTGCATATGAGGAAGCTACAATGGTATCTCAAAATGTATGGACACAGCACTGCCAGGATTTGGACACTGTCATTCAAATAATACCTTGCCTTCAAAAGAATTCTTGTGGTGGGCTCAGGAATGTCACCTAAACAAGGGACTCTCTGTGACCCGGCCAGAGGCAAGTCAGATTTTAACGACAGATGCCTCGGATATTGCTTGGGGAGCTCATCTAAATGGAAAGTGGATACAAGACAAGTGGCCTGCCAGACTACAGCATCTACATATCAACATGAAGGAGATGTTAGCAGTCCAATTTGCATTAATGGCTTTCAAGGAGTTACTTCTTCCAGGGCAGGTGTTGATTCTAACAGACAACACAACTGTCATGTGGTACATCAACAAGCAAGGGGAACACATTCTTATCCTCTATGCAGGCAAGCAATGATTTTATGGGAGACTGCGCTAAGCTTGCAACTAACTCTTCAGGCAAGGTTTCTGCCAGGAGCACAGAACTCCTTAGCAGATGTGTTAAGCAGACAAATCATGGATCCCCACAGTGGAAACTGGATCTTCATGTATTTCAGAAATTGACAGTGTCATGGGGAACTCCAGACATAGATCTGTTCGCTTCTCCACTAAACCACCAGCTGCCAAAGTATTGCACAAAGGGGTTTCATCACACAGCTTGGAAAGTGGATGCTCTGTCTTTCAGTTGGAAAAACCTTCATGTGTATGCCTTTCCACCTCTGCCTCTTCTTCCAAAGGTACTATTAAAGGTCAGACAAGACAGGCCAAGGATGATTTTGATAGCTCCAGATTGGCCTCGGCAACACTGGTACCCACTACTACGGAGTCTGGTAAAGAAGCCTCCATGGCCTTTACCTCTGATTCCTCATCTGTTATCTCAGAAGGACGGTCATCTGCTCAATGTCAAGCTTCACTCTCTTCATCTAACAGCCTGGCATATTCTGTGTTGAATCACAGCAGGTCTCAACTTCCTCAACAAGTTTTAAATGTGATTATGGAAGCTAGAAGACCTAGTACAAGGAGAGTGTGCAGAAAAATGGAAGAGATTTTTATTTTGGAGTACAGCAAAGAATTTGGAGATTTCTGAGCCTAATTTGAGTGTGGCTCTTCAATATCTTACTGAGTTATTGGACAAAGGTTTGTCCTTCTCTTCCATTAAGATTCATGCTGCAGCAATTTCAGCTCACTATGATTGTGACCCACCTTTGTTTTCGCATCCTTTGTTCAAGCAGTTTCTTAGAGGGCAAAGAATATAAGACCCCACGTAGAGCTCCTACTCCTGCTTGGGATCTCAATTTTGTGTTGGAAAAACTTACTCTACAACCTTTTGAGCCTGCAGCTACTGCTGAATTGAAATACTTGTCATGGAAGACTGCTTTTCTGTTGGCTATTACTTCTGCAAGAAGGGTGTCTGAGTTGCAGGCCCTTATGGCAGTAGAGCCCTTTTGATTTTCCATAAGGATAGGGTATCATTACGTACTAATCCTTCCTTTATGCCTAAGGTGGTTTCTAGTGTGGCTTTAAACCAAACTATTCATTTGCCTACTTTTATGCAGACCCTCAAAATAAAGGGGAAAAGATTTTGCACACTTTAGATGTACACAGGCAATTGCGTTATTATTTAAGCAGGACTAAGGATTTTAGGCAGTCTCAGCAGTTGTTTGTTTCTTTTGCTTTGAGTTCACAGGGCAAGCCTGTGTCAAAACAAACTATTTCTAGGTGGATTGGCTTTTGCATTGCATTTTGTTATTCCCATCATGGCAAGGAGATTCCAGCTGGGATTAGGCCTCATTCCACTAGGGCTACTGCCACTTCAACAGCATTTCTAAGGGGTGGCAACTAAGGATATTTTGGAAGCAGCTACTTGGAGTTCAGTGCATACTTTCTCTAAGCATTATCACCTTCCTATCTACTCTAAGTCTAGGGCTGGTTTTGCCACAGCTGTTTTGCAAGGCATGTTGTCAGCTCCTACTTCTTTATGATTTGCCAGCCTCCCTTACCTCTGCTTTGGGATTCTACCCAATAGTAAGGACTGCAGCAATGGAAAGCGAAGAACATAGTACAGTTTTGTACCTACCATAAATGTAGATGTTCGAGGATTCCATTGCTGCAGTCCAATTTACCCTCCCTCCTTCCCCTCTGTGTTTAGGGGTGGTTGTGTAGGTGAGTTTACATGCTTATATTTTTGTATGTATTCTTGTATATATTGTACATGTTTTTGGTGCAGGTTTTTTGGGACTTGTCTTTTTAGGGTCTTCTGACATCTGGGGCAAGAAAAGACTGAGGATATGACGTCGGTCATGCGCATTAGTACCCTGACGTACTGACGTCAGTCTAATGCGCCCTGACCGACGTCAGCCTTATACTCTGGTATTCGGGCCGACTGGACGCGGACTATACCCGATAGTAAGGACTGCAGCAATGGAATCCTCGAACATCTACATTTATGGTAGGTACAAAACTGTACTTTATTCTGTGCATTTGAATGTGACATAAAGGATGTCCAGCAGTTGTGTGATTGGCACAACCAGCAATGTAGGTCAGAAATGACTACTTTATGAATGACTTTTCACTATACAAGGTTAACTCACTGTACTTAATTTAATATTTGCATATTGTTTGTTGATTTCTCACACAATTTGACTTAAAATGCTTCTTTGAAATTTGTTGCCATGGATTTTCATATTTTCTTTTAACATTCTTACATTGCTGTAGCTGAAATGGATTATTTAAATGACTATGCCGTCAACAGTTTAAAAAAATAGGTAAGGGGCAGGATAAAACCAAGAAATCTAAATTGCACTTGGAAGAAATAAAGAACATTACTGTAAAAAAAGAAAGAAGAGAAAATTGAAGTAGACAGCATGGCTCAGGCTATCATACAACAAAGACAGTGACATGAGAACTGTGGGCTTACAAGTAGAACCAACTGTGAATACACTGAGATTAATAAGACTAATGGAGATAAAGATAATTCTTTTGCAGTAGTCGAAAGTACAGATATTACTGAATCAGAAGTGGAAGAATGTTCAGATATGTGGTCAGTTATTATATACTAGTAATTGACGATTCAGTTATTAAATGAACTGATACATTTGCAGAGAGGATAATGGATATTGAATAGTATTATACTTGCCAGGAGCAAAACTACAGGATGTGAGTAGGGCCTTAGAATACCTTAATGTGAGGATGTCTGGAGCTGTTTGTATTCATGTTGATTTAAATTATCTCATCTTCAAGCATCCACAGACTACAAGGGAATTTGCAACTCTCTTAGATAACTTAGCTTGCACAGGTGTTAGGATGTATTTTCACAAATCACACATAGAAAGGAGAGTCTGATCAATTAGAATGAAAAATCTTTTGGAGTAAATACCTATATTGCAAAAATGGCTGATATTTAAGCGAGGAAATGCATATAACATCTGTGCATAAATTTGGGCACATATATATTTCGGCAGGATGGAGTGCATTTGTCAGGACAAGAGAAGAGATTTGTTTTTCTTTTTGTAACATATGTGTTATGATATTTGACTAACACAAAACAGGGTTGTTGCCAGGTCAGAAATCTAACCGTTGACAGATAAAAACCAGCACAAATAAATCAGATTTTGCTAACACTGTGAGCATTAGTAATATGTTTTATTGAAAAATGTTCTGTGTTCACATAAGACTGATGCTGTTATTGTCTGTGAAACAAGGTTGAAGAACAATGACTAGAAACTGGTTATGACATGGTGTAAGAGTTTTTACAGTAACAGACATTTAAAAAAGTAAGGGAGGTGGTATAGGGATTAAAGATTTTTATAAAATTTGTGATTGTTACATGTGTGATAACATCCAATACTGTACATTGTGTAACTGTGGCAATAATAACAACCCTGGAATTAGATTGCAATTGTTTGGGTGCATAAGCCACCAAAGTCAGGTGTATTTTACCAGAAATAGACTGGGATAATGTTGATTCTACATTAGTAAGGAAATTATTTACAATGTATGTTTAGGGACAACAACTGTTGCAGATGGTAAACAAACCTACAGGGAATGGAACATACTGGGCACTGTTTGTGTTCATAAGGAGATATTTTTACCACCTTTGATATGCAGTGATCATTGGGTTATAACGTTTAAACTACTGTTAGATAACTCTGCCAAACTGAAATCTAAACCAATGCACACAAGATTAATTTAGTGATTTTAAAAGTAAATGGAGTGATACATTCCCTGAAAAGACTCCAGAAGGAATTTGGAATATTCTGAAAGGAGAAATGTTTGAATACAAAAAAAAAAGTTTAACATCAGGATTTTGGCGCACAAGGTCAAAATGATATTCTTCCATAAAAAAGGTGTACTGAAGTAAGATGAAAGATAAACATATAAGAAATGGAGAAAGGGTTGAATGATAATTTTGAAAAGCTGAAATAAACAAACTGAAGAAATAAACTAAACGTAGTGTGAGACAAGATCAAGAAACATTTGAAGAAAATGCATTCTGTGTAAAGATAAAATGAATAATAGCAAAACCTTTTGTAGTTATATAAGATGTGGTGGGGTAAAGAAATGCACTCGATCACCCCTTTGCAGAACCAAGCTATTTTGCTTAAGATTTTGTAAATAAATCTATAATCTGATGTGTTTGAGAATAAATTTAAGAATTTATGTGCAGTTTATCAGTGAGTGCATCTTTATTCCTACCACATCTTATATATTCATAAAACAGTTACATCCAGGGTGTCCACAGGGCTCTGTCCTAGGCCAATACTCATTTGTGTTGTATCTTTCAGATTTGTTTTTTTTTTTTTCAGGGGTGTTCTATAGAAAATATACAGATGACTAAAAAATTGGTGGACTAATTACTTCTGATGCACCTAGGACATGTCTGCAAAAAAGAAGTTGTCTTACCATAATGTTACATCTGTATTATTGATCCTCGTTCAGTCATTACGTGTGGGTATCGGTTCCAACCTCGGAACCAAGCTGGCTATCTTCCAAGCTCGCGTCAGCTACAAACTCTTGAGCTAAAACTCTTACCCAGAATTCCCCTCTGCCTGTTGCCTCAGATTGAGTTTGCAAGTCAAAAGAAGGTAGAGGCTACCTCTGGACCTAATAGAACCAGATGGTGAGATCCACTAGAAGCCACAGGAGGGGGAAGGAGGGAGGGTCGTAATGACTGAATGAGGATCAACAATACAGATGGAACGTTATGGCAAGGCATAACTTCTTTATCTGATATTGTTAGTCCTTGTTCATTCCTTACATGTGGGACAGAGTGCCCAGCTACCTTTATTCCTGGGAGGCTCTCATGGAAGGACATTCCTGAGCACCATAGAACCAAAAGATGTTCTTCTCCTGGAGGCCAAATCCAATTTGTAATGATTGATGAAGGTATGAGGAGTAGCCCAAGTTGCAGCTGCACAAATGTCATGTAAAGAGGCTCTGGCATGGAAGGCAGCAGAAGTTACCATCGACCTCGTAGAATGAGCCTTTATGGTAGTAGGTAATGGAATATTACATTGTCTATAATTGAAGGTCACGCAGTCTTTCAACCATTTAGCCATTGTGACCTTAGCAACAGCACATCCTAATCTATGTCCAGAATAGGCCAAAATAACTGGTCTGATTTACAAGAGGCCTTAATCCTGTTCAAGTAGAAGCAAATTTGCCTGTGAATATCTAGGGTATGTAGGCAGTACTCTCCTTTGTTTGAATGATTGGGGAAGAAAACTGGCAATTCAATGGTTTGATTAATGGACATTTCAGAGATTACTTTTGGCAGAAAGGAAGTATTAGTTCTCAATGACACTCTATCTCTATGAAAAATCAAATATGGACTCTTGATGCATAAGGCTTGACGCTCAGAGATATGTCTGTCAGAAGAAATGGCATCCAAAAACAAGGTTTTCCATGACAAATATTTGAGGTCGCAAGAAGAAGCTGGTTCAAAAGGTGTTATTGTCAAAGCTTGTAGCACTAATGACAGGTCCCATGGTTGAGTAGGTTCTCTAAAAGGGGGTTTTAGATGATTCACGCCTTTTATGAAAGTCTTGTATAATTTGTGTGACGTAAGAGAGGAGTCTTGGACACCATCATGGAAATTAGATATTGCAGCCAAATGAACTTTAATGGTAGAGGCAGATAGACCGGACTGAAATAGGGTAGCTAGATACTCCAGTACTATCGACACTGGTGCTGAAAAAGTATCTACCTGTTTTTCTTTCAGCCAAAAGGTAAATCTTTCCCACTTGCTGAGATATGTAATTCTGGTGGAAGACTTATGAGATGCAATAAGAATGTCACATACTGGCAAAGAAAGATCATTCTGCCGGGCAATCAAGGGAATTGGAGGAGCCAAGCTGTGAGCTTCAGGCTATTCATGTTGGGGTGAAACAGATTCTGCAGATGGGAGATCAACCCCGGGGTTGGACGGAGGATCCACGGTTGATCTAGCAGGTGAGGCCAAAGGAAGGGGAACCAAATCTGATGAGGCCAATATGGTGCTATGAGGATTACTTTGCTCTTCAACCGGCGGGCTTTCTTTAGAAACTGGGAAATGAGGGGAGAGGTGGAAATGCATAAAGTAGACCTGAGGGCCAATCGTGGACTAGAGCGTCTCTGGGTCACTGTCCCAGAGGGGGAATCAGGGCGAAATAGTTGCTGCATTTGTAGTTAGTTGGGGATGCAAAGAGGACACAGCAAGGAAGACCCCAGCGGTTGAAAATCTCCACCGCTATCAAGGGATTCAGGAACCACTCTTGAGGTTGTAGTATACACCTGCTGAGTCTGTCTGCTATCACACTGGAACTCCCGGGAATGTCCGTTGCTAGAAGAAAATGGTTGGTGGCCATCACCCAATGCCATATCCTCATGGCCTCTCGACAGAGTGGGTAAGGTTTGGTTCCACCCTGTTTGTTGATGTACCAGACCACCGCCATGTTATCTGATTGTATCGCAATAGTCCCCGACGGCAGCAGGGGATGGAATGCTTGCAACGCCAGAAGCACCGCCCTCAGCTCTAGAACATGTATATGCAGATGGGCCTCAATTTCGGACCAAGTACCTTGGACTGTCTGTCCCTGACATAGCCCCCCCACCTCATCAGGGAGGCATCCGTGGTCACTGTAGCCTTGGACTGTTAGGCGGAGAAGGGGCGAGACCATTGTGATGGGTTGTGGGCCATCCACCAATTTAAATCCTGTTTGCACCTGTGATTTACCCGAATCTTGGCTGAAAGAGGGTACTGAAAGGGATACCATTGGGTGAGCAGTAGCCATTGTAGAAGCCTCATGTGAAACCTGGCAGGGGGACAATGGTGATGGAGGCTGCCATGGAACCCAACAACTGTAGAACAGAGTGAGCTGTGGATTTCTCCCTTGAAAGGATTGGGATCAGTTGTTGCTTTATCCTTAGAATTATGTGCTCTGGAGTGGATGCTCTGCAATTCTTTGTATTCAAGATGACCCCTAAGAATTCTGTGGACTGAGATGGGGTGAGATTGGATTTTTGCCAGTTTATGGTTATGCCTAGTCTTTCTGCAGAGAGGAGAGAGTATGCCAGGGCTTCTTCCAGTAGATGTCTGGTGGGGGCAGAGATGAGCCAGTCGTCTAGGTATGGAAACACCTGGATTTCTTGTAGTCTCAAGTGAGCTGTGATGACTGCCATGCACTTTGTGAACACTCTGGGGGCTGTAGAGTCTGAAGGGCAGTACTCTGAACTGGTAGTGACCGGCTCCCACATGAAAGCGAAGGAATCTTCTTGATGGCCTGTCCACTTTTATGTGGTAGTACACATCTTGAAGATCTATCAAGCACATCCAATTGTCTTTTTCCAAAAGCGGAAGGATAGACTGTATTGTGACCATCCAGAATTTTTGTGCTTTTACATACTTGTTCAATACACTGAGATCCAAAATTGGTCTCCAGTCCCTGGTTTTCTTTGGCACCAAAAATAGTCTTGAGTAGAATCTGGATCCTATCTGGTCTGGAGGGACTATTTGGATGACTCTTTTTCTTAGCAGTTTTGAAATCTCTAATGCTGCTTCTTCCCTTTGACTGGATGGAACGTCATGTAAGTTTGTTAGGGGAGTGGGACAAAGGTCGAAGGGAATATGATAACCTCTGGTTATTATCCTTTGTACCCAAGAATCAATGGTGATGGTTAGCCAGGCATAAGGGTACAAAGAGAAACAACCCCCAACCACCTCCAGAGGAAAGCAGTTGGACTGTTCTTCAGGAGCGCTGGTAGGATTGGCCAGGGAAAGAGTCCCTGGAACCCTGGTTATGTGGACCCCCTCTGTCCTGAAAAGGGCATCTTTCCTGTGAGTTTCCCTCTCTGCCTCTAGGGGAGAACTCAGCCTGTTTGTCACGGAAAGGACCCTGAGACTTTTTGTGCCATATCTTCCCACTCTTCTGGTTCCTGGAGAAAACCCGTTGAGGGGAAGAATAATAGACATCCACGGCAGAAAGGGTCTTACCATCCTGTTCACATCTGGCCAGTGTGCTTTTAACCTTGGGTCCAAACAATGAAGAATCTTCGATGGGAGCATTGAGAAAGGAAGCCTTGAAGGGTTCCGTGAAATTACACAAGCGCATCCAGGCATGTCATCTCAGAACAATGCCTGAATTCGCCGCTCTAGCTGCTCGCTCCTTCTGATGCATGAGATATCAGGTGCATGGAGGAGTTAGATATTGATTCAGTGGTAGCTAGCTGAGATGCCACTTTGTCACGAACCTCATCAGACACAGCTCCAGCCAAAGTTTCAGAGAGCTCAGAAATTAAATCTCTTTGAAGCCTGGTAAAGTGTGCCATATAGTTCAGGGACCTGATTGCAAAGGTCGCTGATGCAAAAGTATGCTTCCCTATTCTATCCGGAGCCCGGGACTCTTTGTTGGGCAGATGGACAGTCTGGCTTTCTTCTTCCTCCAGGTCCTTTTTAGTTGCGGCCGCCACCACCAAAGCATCTACAGGAAGACCTTTGGACCAATGGGGATCAGTAGCAGGAGGGGACAAAATTTTATCTGGCCTCTGGGGAATGACCTCAGCAGTGTCAGGAGCCTTCCACACACACTGCACAATGAACCGGACCAGTTCGTCGGCAGGTGGAGTAACCCAGGAGGTAGGCGGCCGGGCGCGAAAGGCCTGCAGGAACACAGACTCTTCAGAGGTTGGGTTCAAGGGCTGCCATTCACCTCTCGGTTTAAGAATTTCATGAATATCACCAAAGGATACCTCAGAGCGTGAGCAAGGGGACCCTTCCCCATCATCAAAGTCTGTGTCTGTGGAGTCCATGTGCTTCCTCTTGCATGAGCTGTTTTGATGAACTTCCTCAGAGGGAGAAGCTGGGGAAGACAGTGCAAAAGGGGTCTCCTGTGGGAGTATATCCTGAGGCCCTTGAGCCCGGTGTCTGCTAGGAGTGACTTGTGTACATTGTGGTCCAGAGGAGGGTGGGGAGAGTGATGGCACAGAACTGCCAACCAATGCCAGAGCCTTCTCCATTAGCTGGAAGGCCGGTCCTCCTGAAGAGGGGTGAGTGCCCAGGGCAGGGGTCACCCCTCTCCTAAGTGGCTCAGCCTGCTGACTCGGAGTCCCTGGATGGCTGTGAGACACCAAATTATGTACACCACAGCTGACATCCTGGGTCATAGCAAAACTCTCCTGCCACAAAGGCAACTGTGGCTCCTTAGTGAGGTCCATAAAGGGAACCATAGAGCGAGAAGACTGTGCTATATCAAGGGGCTTCAAAGGCAATGAAGGAGGAGAATAAGTAGGGGTCTTTGGTAAAGGGTGATCACTTCCTGAGGAAGGATAAGTCCTGGGGGGGCAGGATACCCCTGGCCAAAAGCACTTGATCCACAAGACGCAACACGTCATGTTCAGAGAGGCTTCTAGTGGATTTCACGGACATGGCTGAGGAGGAGTCAGGTCTATCCAAAGAGGGAGCAAGCTCAATGCCCACCTCTGAGATCCGCAATGAAAACAATGGGGCTGTAAAAGACTGAACTACAGGTGTCTCCACCTAGGAAATCATCAGAATCATCGGTGATGAAGTCATGGTCTGCACCGACGATAAGGTCGGTACCGAAGTGGTTGTCTGAACTAAGGCTGGAACCAAAAAAATCGGTGCCGATAGCTGAATGGTCGGTGCTGAGAGGGTAGTTGGTGCCGGGTAAGTTGTCGGAGCCGAAAAGGCAATGGGTGTCGAAAAATCCATCGACGTCGTAACAGTCTGCATCAACTGGACAGTCGATGCAGGTAAAGAAATCTGAACCAAGGAGCGCCTCCGTACCGATATGGTAAAGGGCACGCTAGTCAGTGCCAAAGTCACAGATGGCGCCAATGGCCTCGGTGCCGAAGGTCTAGGTACCGAAAGCGCTGGAGCCGAAGAAGTCAAATCCGAACTGGAAAGCTTAGCTTTCTTGGGTCTCGGTTCCTGGGGGTCCCCAGCAGGGGACGAAGGAAGAGATTTGGCCTTTATATGTTCAGCGCTCTTTTTCTTATGGGATCTTGGAGGGGTTGAAGCCTCCGACCCAGAAATAGCCTGTGAAAAGGGAGATTTAAGTAGCCTCTTCAATATTAATTTATTTTTCCTCTCAATCAACGTCCTGTTAGAGAAATTCTTACAAATCCCGCAGGCAGGTCAACTGTTAAATGAGACACACCCAAGCAATAGACACACAGGGAATGTGCATCTGAAGTAGGTAATTTATGGCCACAATCTAAACATCTTTTAAATCCTGGACTACCTTTTTTATCTGCCATGATAGAAAGAAAGAAGGAAACCCAGAAAAAATACCAGCAATGGTACAAGAATTACCCGAAGGTAAGAAGGAAAGGGGTTTTACCAACGATGGTAAAAAAGAAATTACCTCGCGGTAAAGAGGAGGAAAGGAATTGAAAAGATTCAAGAAAGGATAGTCGCTAAATGCGATAAGGTAAGAGAAAACTATCTAATAACTTTTCTGTGAGAAAAGGCTGTTTTAGAATTTAGTATGAAGAAAAATATTGTAATTAGCTCAAGAGAAGTAGCTTGACACGACCGGATGGTGACGCAGCAAACAAAATCTGAGGTAACAGGGAGAGGGAAATTCTGGGTAAGAGTTTTAGCTCGAGTGTTTGCAGCTGACGTGAGCTTGGAAGATGGCCGGCTCGGTTCCGAGGTCGGAACCGATACCCACATGTAAGGAATGAATGAGGATTAACAATATCAGATAGAATTTTACTAAATTGGCCATTTGGGCACATAAAAAGCATATGCTGATAGATGCATCAAAAACTAAGCATATGAGATTTGTTGTTGAATATTTAACACAACACATGGTGTCTGAAATTGTGGATTCATTTAAGGATCTTTTACTTTTCACTCCAACCCGAAAGTCAACACCAGCTTATTTCACACTCATATCTAATAATGGCACTCTCAGATCTCCTGACCCAATGACTAAACTCTTAGGAATAACAATAGATAGCAACCTTAACTTTGATACTCATATTAACAACACAATTAAATCAGTCAACAAGAAACTGGGGTCCCTCTATAGAATCAAATCCTTTCTTACACCATTAGCCAGGACCGCTATAGCCCGTACTTACTTAATCTCCACTCTACTCTATGCTTCACCCATATACACTAATCTTTCAAAAAACAACCTCAACAAACTGGCAATCTCCTATAATAATATTGCTAGATTTGCCACTGGCTCTCCTTTTAGAACTCATCATTGTCTTAATCTAAAGCAACTAGGATGGCTAGAGTTTCAAAATCAGCTTCTATTTCACCAGCTTGCTATTGCCCATAAGACCCTGTATCAACCCACCAATACTGTCTAGTCTCATTATCCTTTACAACAACCTTAAAAATTTACACTCCTCAAATAAACTACTTATTTGTACTAGCAGGTCCAACAGCTTAGCAGGAGACTGTCTGTTCTCTAATACTTTTGGAAAGCACTGGAACCTACTTCCCACTGAACTCTTATCTCTGTCCTCAATAACACTTTTTAAACATAAACTAAAACTATTTCTTAGTACACATTGGTTATGCCCTTTTACTAACCCTGACTAACTCTCTTTCTTTATACTAATGAATACTCTTCACCTTTTACTCTACTGTACTAACTACAGACTTATCCTAATGAACCATAAAGATCATGATATTGCAATTTAAATCTATGTATATAGTAACAACTTTTTTGTAAATTACCTTTGCTGTTTGTGTTATGCTCACGATGAGTATTGTATTTTTATTAACAACAGCTGTGTTAAGCTTGTACTGTTGCAACAGTCTGTATTGTATTGTGTGTGTGTGTTGGATCTTTTCTCCCCGGGCCTCAACTGAAAATGGACATGTACCCAGTTAGACTAGCCCAGTCAACAAATGTAAAATAAAATAAATAAAATTAATAAATCTGGGTCACTCTGGCTTTGAGTTTTATTTTCTGATCATATCAAACAATTAGTTAATGATAATTCTAAAATTATAGGCTGTAGAAGAAGATTCTTAAATTTTAGGAAATCAGTGCGGTGGTGGTGCTGTGGTAGCATTGTCGCCTCACAGTAAGACGTTGTCCTGTTTGATTCTCAGCTAAAGCGTCTTCTGTGTGGAGACATGCATGAATGGGCGTACCTTCGTTGAAGGTTGTGCGTCAGGGCTGGCAACTTGGTACATAAAAATCTACTGCCAATCATTAGCGGACCGGAGTTCTGCTGTGGTGACCCCTAACTGGGAAAAGCCGAAAGATACAACAAGAAATAATTAAATCAGTGCTTGTAAGTTACATTGGATCCAAACTAGAGTATGGAATTATAATATGGAAACCTTATATGAAAACTAGCATGCGTAAATTGGAAAGAGTACAAATGAAGTGTACCGAAGGCATCCACAGGTGTGAAAGTTTGTTGTTATGAAAGATTAAAATATCTCAACTTGTACAATATCTCATATAGCTAGTTAAGAGGGCATCTTATTCGGGTATATACATTTGGGAATACAGTACTAGAGAATCATCAGACATTGTGTGTAGCAGATCATATAGGAATGAGAGATGTACTAGTTGCTTCTCTGAGAAAGTAGCTGATAAATGGAATAGTCTACCAAATTATATTAAAACAAGCACTAGTTTAGATATTTTTAAGAAGATCTTGGGCATTTATTCTGTGAATGACTGCTTTGGTATACTGGCTGGCTTGAAGGACATTATTGCCCATGTCTCATATATTTGTTTGCATATATATATATATATATATATATATATATATATATATATATATACACTTATGCCAGAAATGTATTGAACTACTCTGAGTAGTTTAAACAAGCTCTGAGTGAAAGACAGATGAGGGCCATTGAAAGAAAAATCTTGCAGAAGATACAAAAGATGTCGCTGACTCAAATTAACTGCCATTGTAAGGCACTGGGATGAGAAAACATCACTCCAGTGCATCTTGCATGACTCATAAAAGAAACTTGAAATGGATTCTGTGATGGAGACATGAAAGTATTAAAACAAGATCGCATTAGTATGTCAAGCCTACGATGAACTTTTTGTGGAAATATTAAAACTTTAAAAGAAACGCTTTGAGTGATTTTGATGTATTAAAATAGTTCTGAAAACAATATACAGATAAAATAAAAACACACTGACTTACAAAGTAAAGTTTTCCATTTAATGAACTCTGACTTGTCAACAGCTTGACATATAAGTAAGAACATACAGTCCTGAATATACCTCTTTTAAAATATGGAAACAGCCTGATGTTCTTAAAGATTTATAGTCCTGATAAAGAAAAAAAAGGATAGGTGTAGAAACTTAAAAGGAACTAGAATCTCACTGTCACTGGAGTAGGTGTAACAACCTGTATATATTCTGAAACCTGTTAATAAGGCTATCCATAAAACCCTGTTATACGGTAATTAAAATAATGTAGTAGAAAAAGTGAAAGGAAAAAAGTTCATAGTCCAAGCCACTAAGGTTATGCAAAATGTTTGTGTATATGTGTGTAGGAAGAAAAAAAAAATCAGAAAATTGGAAAAGCGTCCTAACACACCATCTGTAATGTCAATATAGAGGACTATTCAGAAACAGCACTTTCAACAGCACGATCTTAGAGACTGAAAACTGAAATGTGATCATGAAGTGGAAGTAAAAGAACTGCCAAAAACAGTCCTAGGCTTAAATTGTTCTTTAAGGAAGGGCTAGAAGAAAAAGAAATCCACACCTGTATTCATAGGTGAAGAGGATATATCCTCTACTTCTTAACAGTGTACGGACAAAGGTATTCTGAGTAGATTTTCAAACAATTATTCAAAATTTTAAGAAAGCATAGTGGGAGAGTGATTCATTAAGTGAGGCCAGAGAAAACAGCCAGAGTAGAAGAAAAAGCAGGGAAATAAGATTTGTGTTATTCCATACCCTCCATTGAGTTGAAGAATTAATTTCTGTGTAGGGTAAACAAAGGCAAAGACGTACTGAACCAACTGTAGTTGCAAAGCCTTGTAGAGCGCTTATGATAAAAATGGCACATACCATATTTTTGGCGGACATTTAGTGATGGACAAAACCAAACCAAGAATATTAGCTAGATTTTATTGACTTAAGGTATTGAAATACATTGGAAATGTTTGTACGGTATGCCAAAATATCAAAGAACCAGTTCAGAAGTCTGCTGATACACTTGTTATTGAAGTTCCATTTGAGCGGATAGCCATTGTGGGATGGCAGGTAAAGTCTAGTAATGGCTACCAGTCCATTCTAGCATTCACTTTGCCATAAAGTATATTTCTGTGAAAGATCAATGCTAAAACAACAGCTGCAGAACTAGTATTAACTTTATAAAGTATGGGATGCCCAAAGGTGCACTTCTGTACTAGTGAACCCCATTTGTATCCAGGTTAGTACACCATCTCTGCCAATATTTCAAATGAAACATTTAAGAACTTCTGTGCACCACCTCTCAGACAGATGGTTTTGTACAGCACTTTTATAAAACCCTAAGTCTTTGTTAAAGTCATAGAACAGGATGTTTTGTTTTGCTGCAAGAGAAACAGCCCAAGCCTCAACAGGTTACATCAATGCATCACAAAAATTCCAGGTTTAGGAATTCATTCCAGGTGACAAAAATGCTAGTATTTCCTCTGTGGAAAATCATGCCCTGGCAAACTGGTAAGCACCCTGATGTAGGAGCAAAAGTGAATGAAGTAAACTTTCAAGTAAAACAGACTGCAAAGGGAAAACAAGAGAAGGTGTATCATGTAAATGTTTTAAAACCTTTGAAAGAAGTTGAAGCTTCTGCAGTTTGTATGGAGGCTGATAGAAACACTAGTAGTGTGTTTCCTGAGAATTCTCACTCTACTCCTCAGATACTAGAAACACTGTCTAAGGCTCAAAAACAAGAAGTAAGAGTTTTTACCGAGGAACAAAGAGCTGTTTCCTCAGCTATCTGGTAGGCCAAAATTAAATACACCATCACATCCGTGGTGATGCAACGGTAGCATTGTTGCCTCAGAGCAAGAGCTTCTCCCGTTCGAGTCTTGGCTGGAGTGCGGGGAGTGCCTTCTGTGTGGAGTCTGCATGTTCTCCCCCGTGGTTGGGTGGGCATTCGAAAGACATGCGTAAATGGGCGTGCCTTCGTTAAAGGTTGAACATCGAGCTGGCACCTCAGCGTTCATGAAAATCTACTGCCAATCAGTAGTGGACCGGAGTTCCACTGTGGTGACCCCTAACTGGGAAAAGCCGAAAGACAAACAAACAATCACAAAGAAATGTTGCCAAGACGAAAGGTAAACCTGAAGCCGTACGGGGTAGAAAAGTCCTAAAGAAAAACAATAACTGAAGAAGTAAAGAAAATGCTTAAGTTAGGATTTATGTCAGAGCCATAAAGAGAGTACAACAGTCCAGTTGTTTTAGTACCCAAGTAAAATGGGTTTATAAGGTTTTGTAATTACTTCAGGAAGCTGAATGACATAAATCTGTAACCCAATGCCCAGAGTGAATGAACTCATAGACCAGCTATGTAAAATAAGGTTTCTGTTGACTGCAGAACTAATTCAGGGCCAAGATGTTTGGTTTTTTGCATTTCATTATTTTATCCTTTGGCCTTCTTATGTCCCCTGCCACTTTTCAGATGCCCATTGACAAAGTTTTGAAAGCAGCATACCTAATTGCCATAGTAATTCATTCCAAAGGTTGTGGTCACATATATCCTAGTGCAAGCTCTGTTGGATTCTTTGAAAAAACAGGATCATCAGTCAGTGTTATGAAAAGCAAGCTCTGTATGACAGAATCCAGATGCTTTGGGAATATAATTGTCAGAGGTAAAAAAATAAAAGCAATAAAGAACTGGCACATACCAAGCAGTTTAAAAAGCTAAAGCCTTGTTAGCTATGATCAAAAATTAATTCTCAATGTTGCCAGTATAGTATGCACCCTGACTATGCTATGGATAATGCCCCCATGAAAGTTAAATTGAGAATGGAGCCTGTAGGCAGTTAAAGGATTTGTCTTGTTCAGAGACCATCCTGGTTGCATCTGACTTCATAAAACCATTTAAGGTGACTAAGAATACCTCAGCAGTAGGTACATGGCAGGTTTGCCTCAGGATATGAAAGGGGAGGAACATACTCTTGTTATAACATCAGTAGGAAAATAAGCAATGTAGCACATAGATACTCCATCACTGAGCAGAAATATATCATTATTAAATGGTCTCTCATCATCCTGAACTATTACCTTTTGGGAAGGCTGTTTGTACTGCTGGCAGATCATGCCCTCTACAGTGACTTTTCTGCCAAAAAGATTGTAAACCTAAATTAACCACATGGGCCATAACCCTCCAGCATTGACCTAGCTGTGCTCATGTCAGTTCTGATGGGTTTCCCAGGGCAGACGACTCGTTTTAGTAGGCTGAAACTGATTGTTTTGCTGTGGGGGTGCAATGTGGTATAGTGGCTGTATAACGCATATGGATGGCTCTTTAAGTATTAGAAATGTATATAATAATATATCTGTTTTGTGTAATATGATAAAGAACTTGGTGGAGACATACATAGCTGTACTAGTTCAGGTAATGTGAAGCTGATAATAAAAAAATTGAGTAACATACTCTATTACAGAAAAGACTGAAAGCACAAGACATCAGAACACTTGTCTCTTGTGAAAATGGACAGATACCTGGTGTGAAGTTTCTAGGTAACTTCACCATAGAATGAACTTGTGGAAACCTGGAGAAGGAACATGCAGAGAACTCCAAAGAGTAGATCTCAAACCTGGTGGATATGCTGAAGAAATTGTTACATTTGGGCCTTCACCTAGACAAAAACCCTGCAGGCTGGTATACTGGGTATGATGTACTGTGGGTTATTTTGAAAACTGCATCTGACTGAACTGAGCTATAAGTTACTGAAGTAGCTAGCTCATGTTTTTATATATATATATATATATATATATATGTGTGTGTGTATATATATATATATATATATATATATAAAATATGTGGGTCCCATTTGATTTATTGAAAGTCCATTTTGTCACGTCTGAAAACACTGAGTTCACTTTGTCGAAAATACACTAGTGTGAAGGTGCACTTTGTCAAGTTCTGTGTTACCGAAGCTGTGTTAGTGATGGTGCGAGACATCAAGGTAAACTTATGTGGTGTTTTTCCATACATCATTATACTTCATATGATATTTTATATTTTAAAATGTATGTCTTGGTAGGTTTTTAAGACTATGTTCATAATTAGGATATGGAGAATCCTTTCTACAGCACTCATAGGCATGATCACCAATCGCACTACTGTAAGAAATCTGGAAATTATCCTTGTTTTCACTGTAGTGCAATCTCGGAGTTGGTATATATAATATGTAGGGGGTGTGGTGGGCAATGACAGTATATAATGTTTGTTTGTGGTTTATTTGTGTAGTTGTAGTACTTTTGGTGGTTTGGTGTTTGACATAGTGCATTTTCGATGTAGTGTAGTTTTGACAAAGTGGACTCGGTGTTTTCAGACTGGAAAAAATGGACTTTCAATAAATCAAATGAGACCCATACATATATATATATATATATATATATATATATATATATATATATATATATATATATATATATATATATATATATATATATAAACAAAGATGTATATATGTCTGTGTGTGTATGTATATATAAACTTGACATGGTAATTTCGACTACCAAGATTGACAGCACTGGAAATGAAAAATAAGAAAACTAACAAATGTCAGAGCTAAAAAGTGATTCAGGCAAAATGTACATTGTTTTGTAGCTTTGCTGTCTTTAATATACACATAGATGTCAGTCTACATACTGGAACATTTGGATGCTGCTTGGCTGTCTTCACTTTAAAGCTAAGAAATGTACATGGTAGATTACATTTCCTGTTGCTTTGTATTCCGGTCTGGGGATGGAACACCTGTATTTATGACTGAGGCCTGCTTGTTATACCCTGCAAATCTTTGATAAAGAAGCTGGGATGGGGGTGCATTTGAAGATTGGAAGAAGGTAATTGGAATTGTTGTCCTGTACTAGAAAGCTTATTGTAGTTGTGGTGGCCAGTGGTCCAGTATTAATTTTACCTGCTGAAAGCCATTTCTCACTTCTGAGATCCCTTCTGATGGCAGGAAAAGTCATCTAAAACAAATACTGATGTTTTTGCACATGGAATCAGATTTTACTGTTTTCCTGGAGGAGCAAACAACATGCCTGCCTAGGTAGCCCCTTGGGAGGAATGTATCTTGTTTATGGTACCTGTAATGAACTCTAGTAATCCTAATCAACCAAATATGGCACAAAGTGATATTTGTTGATGGTGTCACTGTGAAGCAGACTGGAAAAATCATTTTGTCTGATCTCCTTGTCGGAGAAGAACAGGTTAAGGAAGGAGTTAAGACCATTCCTTATAGAAATTCATGATCTAAGGCTAGTAGAAAGGACTATTCAGTAAATGTTCGACAGGCCAAGTTGTCCAATGGTGCCATTATATCCTGCTCAAGTGCTTGAAAAAGAATGTCATCTCTCTTGATCAAGACAATGTCATTTTTTTATCATCTCTTCCTTTTCCTAGGTATGTGTAAAATTCTGCTATCTATGTTGAGATACAAAGACCATGGGTCCTTTGGTCTTTTAGAAAGCATTTAATGGCAGGAAGGTCATGTGATCGGTGATGGAGTATAATGACAGTAGTTCCTGGGAAAAGGATACATTAACATCATGACTGGAACATGGGGTCAGTAATGCATTGTAAAGACAATGCTTCCTTTGATCCTACAGGAAGCATTAATATCATGAGATCAGTACTGCAGTATGACGATAGTGATGCATTTGATCCTGCAGAAAGTGTTAACAATGTAAAAGGCACTCAGTCAATGCTGAAGTATAAATAATTTTTTCCCAGAAAGCATTAACAGCTTAATACTGTCATACAGTGGCTCCCTATTCATATTACAAGCAGGACATATTTGCTGACAACAGCTACATGTCCAACAATCCCACCCTGAGCATCTTGCTTGAGTGACAGGTGTTCTACACCCACTTCCTGCTACTAGATAGAGGGAACACAAAGTTTTGGACTGAATGCCTGATGAACATAATGGGCAGTTGACAGCCACTGCAGTGACCTCCTAGTCTTGTAAGAATAAAGACCAAATTTATTTGGGGATCTTGGCAAGGAAATACCTAATACTGGAAAGAAGAAGGTTTACGTTGATATTGATTACTCATACATTGTTTTGACCAGACTTTGTTGCTCAGTGCATGGTTGGTTTTCACTGTGCATCAGACTTTAGCTCAGCATCACATTGCATATAGGGTGCTATGCATCACAGTCGTTATCATTTGCACAGGGTACCAGGGGACAGAGTTAATGCAAGACTGTCAACACAAACTGGATGGGAAAAACAAGGTGGAAGGTGTGGACAGAGGGCAGTAGATTCATAGGGACCAAGGGATACAATCCCACATGATTAGAAACAGGAAATGGATGTAGAACACCTGTCACTTAAGCAGGATGTTCAGGGTGGGATCGTTGGACATACAGATGTTGTCAGCAGTTATCTCTTCCTAGTAATATGAATAGGGAGCTCCTACATGACTGCATTCTAGTGATATTTGTCCACTGAGAGGAAGTAGGATGTGATGACATCTGTGTTAGGTGTGTCACGGATGGTATTCTACTCTATGACCTAGACCTGCTGTAACCGATATATGACTCCATACCAGATTATCCGTAGGAGACCCAGTATCTTCAGGAACACATGATGCTCAGTTAAGGGTTTCTCCTCAACCAGAAGTTGAACAGGAGCTAGTGTCATTATGTCCTCTGGGACTGACACAGCCCCTATTATCTGTACCATTGCCAGACTCTGCAGAACTATGCATATCAGTACCTTATCTAGCCTCAACAATAATTCTACATGTGAGTATGTAACACAGAACATATCATACTAAACAACTTGTAATGTAAGAAAGGGCAACCCTTGTGACGTGTGACATGATTTTATGCAGCCAGTTTCTTACTATGCAACTTTACCTTCTCTGGTGGTGGTAGCCTGTTTCACTTCTGATGTGCCTGTGAAAGAAATGTGTATTATGCTTACTTTATGGTACCCTCATTAATGCAACAATTATGTATGTAAGCTTCTGCAGTATAATACTAACCTGCTACATCACCCAAAGAGACAGGAGGGAGAATGGTCAGGCTAACAACATCCACACCCCTACTTGGGGTGAAACCTGTTTTAACCCATCCTCACAGAGATACCTTGAAATCATTCATGTCTGTCAGTCTGGTTCATTTTAGCAGACCACCACCTGTAATTTTCTGTGCCTTCTGCTTGGCACTTTTGAGGATATCAGCCAAATGACAGTAGCTGTGACTACCTACCATGTTTATATTCCATAGAATAAACTGCTACACCTGGTCCCATAACAGTTGGTCTGTACCTTGTCTCCCAATTATCTGAAGGCCATGAAAAATGTACACCTGCACCAGAGTATTGTTTTCAGCATTACTGAAAATTATCTAATCTCTGCCACACCCTGTGGATGTGTACATGTTGCACCTTACCTCGTCCTGACTGCACATGAAAATAAGAAAAAATACTGCTAAGAATGTATGTAAAGGTACTGAAAATGTACCTTTTCTTTATGTAAACCTCCATGAATAGTTTTAATGTAAACTGTCTTTGGAGAAACTGACATATGACCTCTTATATACAGCTAGCAAAACCAGCATTTCAGAGTGATTGTGTTGTCACAGTGTGGCTTGGTGATTTCTACCTTAGGTGTTTGACTTCTGCACTAAATGTTTGAGGCAGGTGGTAAAAGAAAGCAAACAACAGTTTCAAAATCACTTCTAAATTACCGAGAGGGAGGTACGATGATTGGCATTTTTGATTAAATGCTGTTCAATGATCCAATTCTTCAATGTAATATTATAGACACAAATCTGTAATGTTGTTTCTGTATCCTTTTATAATTTTCTTCATTATTCCTATTTAAAATATGATTATTTGTGCAATGCGTGTCTCAGCACAAATACAGTGAAATAGCAAAATAATTAAAAATGTATGGAAGTTGTTTCTATGATAACAACAGCATAAATTACAGCTGTGAATCAAGGGTGTGTTTAGCACATCTGATAAACAAGCTGAATCACACTGCACATAGTATATGTTGCTCTAGGTTCAAGTCCCACATCTTTTACTGATAAATAGTAACAAATGCATTTTACTATAATAATCCATGTTAGACTCTGCTAATCTCATTTGTGCATTGCTCACTTCCATGTAGACATAGTGCAATGGCCCAGACAACAGATGCTGTCAATTTCAAAAAGAATACATTGTTGCACCTTTTGCCTTCCATCGCGCAAACATGCTAGCGGAGTTGTGAGATGGTCATCAAGCTTTCACAACACCAGCAGGTTCAGTACACTTGCAGACACTTGTCAATTTCAAAACAGACACAGTCTATCATATGTGGCTTGTCATTGTGCAAATACACTAAGTGGCGTTGTGCTACAATGAGCAAACTTCCACAACATCTGCAGGCCCAGAATACCAGCAGACACTTGTAAATTTCAAAATGGATACATTCTATCATGTGTGGTTTGCCACCACACAAACATGCTAAGAGGCATTGTGCAGCAGTCAGCAGACATACATAGTAATGAATGTGAAAATATGCAGCTACTGTCTAGTTGTTCCTATGGCAGCATGATTAAGTTAAGGGCTATAATACAGGTGAGCCTGGGTTCTAATACAGCAACATCCAAAGTTTTATTACTGCTGTTTTAGTTTACTTTTTATAAAAATTAACATTAGAAAAATAATTACACATATAAATAACTGTCTATAGCAGGTGCATTGAGCATACACAGGATATCAGATATGTATTGCATGTCTAACTGGGGTATTAATAGAATTATGGTTCTACAATTAAACATTTATTTTCTGAAGGTTCATGTCACACACATACATGGTTAAACACTCCACTCAACTAATGGGCAGGTCTGACAATTAAGCTCTCAGCTGCAATGAACACTGTACAATAATGCCTGCACTTGGAGCCCACCCTTTCCTTTGGCAACTGATCTAAGTTAGTGCTCACAATACAAGTGAGTCAGGGTTCTAATATAGCACACTCCCAACTTTATTAGTGCTTGTCCACTCAATTATAAAAAAAAAATAAAGACCAATGTAAACATAAATGTAAATAATAACTATGTATAGCACTGCAGCTCATATAAATTATACATGTGACTAACAGTATACTGACAATTATGTTTCTGTAATTAAAGTTATCTTTTCTGGACTTGAATGGAATTCATACTTCAGTGATAGTCATATACACATGAATTTATAAACCAGGACCTTGTCAGGTTACACACATACATAGTTAACCCCTCACTCTGTCATGTGCATATGTAATTAATGAGCACGTCTGACAAGCACTTCTTCTTGGGACAAGGATGAAAAAAGTCCAATGTTGAAAAAATGAACACATGAAAACTAAAGGAAGAGGAGTATCAATATTCATCAGAGATAAATATACCCCCAGACTGGTTAAACAGAATGATTGTTACTCCATGTGCAATTATCTATAGGAAAGACCCCCTCCAAGTTATCTTAAGCTATAGACCCCCTCCATGAACCATGATATCCACACTGCCTACTTGGATCTACTTGAGTCACTCAAAATACAATCAAACACCCTGGTTATGGGTGACTTTTAACTACACATCCATAGAGTGGGTAAATTATACATGTGCAAACACACTCAACCAAAGGTTCTTGGACTTTGTTAACTCAAATGCCTTGGAGCTGATAGTTGGCCCCCAAAAGGGGCCCAAACATTCTAGACTTGGTACTCACCAACATAGTGGAACAGTGCACCACCCCAAGTGTGCGGCCTTCCCTCATGACGTCTGATCATAAATCAGTATCTTTTAAAGTAATTAGGGCATCAGACCCCCCTTTTCAGGAGAAATTAGGCTAAAAAACTTCTCCAAACCCAACTACAACTTCTTTGAAGAAGGCATTAATAGCGTCAAAGTCCCTGTCCCCACTGACAGCAAGGATACCTATACTGGGATATACACAATGCATTGTATGAGCATCTGTACAATTGTATTGACTCAACCATTCCTAATAGGACCAAAGCAAGATCTTCAAGAAAAAATAAGCCTGCCTGGTGGACATCCACCATAAACTGGTTATATAATAAGAGGAAGAAACTGATATCTAAGATCCAGAAAAAAACTATCTCAGAATTGGAAGCACACCCTTCCCAGCTCAAACAAGCAAATAAGACATCTTGTAAAGTCCTCTAAAGTTAACTACAAATCTAGATTAGCATCACTAGCTAAGGATAATTATAAGGCCTTCTTTAGCTACATCCAAAACCTTTAAAGGAAAAGCCCAGATTTGCACTGAACTGGTAGTGAATGGTACCACATAGACTGAACCAGTAGAAATAGCCAACATGCTAGCAGACAGATTCAGTGAAAACGTCTCTCCTGTCCCCACCACATATACACCAAAACATTCCAACCACCTATTCTCTGCCTAGTATCTCTAAAGAGCAGGTCTTAACCACTCTCTCCAAGGCCAAAAACATAGCCTGTATGGGCTCTGATAACATTCCAGGTTGCATTCATAGTGGTTTAAAACAGGAGCTAGCAACACCATTGCGTCCTCTTTTCAACCCCAGCCTAATCACTGGTTTTGTCCCCGCTGAATGGAAAACAGCTACTGTCATCCTCTTGCACAAGGGGCAGTGCATCCACCAACCCTGGGGACTATAGACCGATTAGCCTAGCCAGCCTTATCTGCAAGGCCATAGAGAGAATCATCATGGACCTTATCAACAAGGATATAGGTGACCTTCAAACACATGAACCGACTCAGTTTGGTTTTGTTAAAGGGAGATTCTGCCTTTTGAAACTGGTGGACTTTGAGACTGTAACCAATGCCTTGGATGAAGATAAATCAGTACATACAGCCCACCTAGACTTGCCCAAGGCCTTTGACACAATCCCCCACTCAGGTATCATTGAAAAACTCACCCAACTGTGGGTCAACCCATATACTGTCAGGTGGACTGCAAACTGGCTTACTGACAGAACACATACAATCAAAATAGGGGACTCCACCTCCACTACCAAACCTGTTAAAAGTGATGTTCCACAAGGATTGGTGCTAGGGGCCCTATTGTTTGGAATCTACTCAGAAGTATAGTCAAAAATAAAAAGTCTGTGGCTGACAAAGTTTGCTGATGACTGCAAACTGGAAGCAGTCATTGAGTCCCCAAATGATGTCAACATTCTACAAGAAGGACTTATGCAAACCAATGATTGGTGCCAAAGTTATGGCCTTAATGCATGTTTTTGCACTGAGTTTATCAGCCCCTTTGGCCAAGGCAATGTCCCTGCAGATTACCGTATTAATAATAACACCCTAAGTTCTAAATCAGTGGTGAGAGATTTGGGCACACATGTTGACAACAACCTTACTTTTGATCACTACATCTCCAGGGTAGTAAGGAAGGCCTTCTACATTGCTCACCTCATAAGCAAGGGCATAGCTTCCAAAACAGAAGAGGTTAAAACCCCCCTGTACTCTTCTCTCATCAGGCCAGTAATAGAGTACAATACTCCCATTGGTATGTACCTAGACAGGCACCTGCAGCAACTGGAGAGACCTCAAACGTTCCTCACAAAAAAAATTCAGGGTCTTCAGCACATGTCTTATGTGGACAGTATGAAATCACTGTCATAATACTCTGTGTTATACAGACTACTCAGAGGCGACTTGTGCCTTGCATGCAGAGCAACCTCTGATTCTGCCTTTAATGGAAATGCACATTCATAAGTCAAATGGTACAAGATTCACTTGCTCTGGGGAACTTAACCTAGCACGTGACATTAACAAGACTGGCTGGAGAGACAGATATGTCTCCTAGAGGTTGCAGCTCCTCTGGAATAAACTTCCAATACAGGTTAAACAGAGACCATCCTTAACTCTTTTGAAGAGTAACTTGGACAACTGAATGGGAAACCACAAATTCAGCCCAGGGGTTTCACCAGTGTCAGTCTTGGATGGAGCAGTTGGTGCTGATTTAGATCTGCTTATAACATAGACCATCTCTCTAGACCTGTAAGGGAGCAAAGAATTGAATTTGGCTAGGCGTGTAAGGGCCATAGGGCCATTAGTCTAGTAACCTCCTATGAACCTATGAATATGTTTTGTCTATTTTTCATAGGTTTGAATTTCACATTGTACAAATAACTTTTAGCAGTGTGTAAAGACACCCAAAAATGTGTCAGTTCATAAATTTTATGGGCCCAGTACATGTCTGCAAAGTTAAAGCAACAGGTACAGCAGCAACCAACCGATAAACTAATGGCAACTGTCACATTACCCTTCCTATTTCATATTGTCTTCTTTGTTTTGTACTGTTGCACTCTGCATAACATCATGCGAACATGGTTGCCAAGGTTGATTGGGTTTGCACACTAGATGTAAAATGAGATATTCAAATTGGCAGGAACACACTCTAACTGTTGTTGTTTAACCTGTATGGATGTGGCAGGAGCTAGAAGGGAAGGGTACCAATTTAGAGCTCAAATATTGGGTGTAGAGTAGTCCAGAATATTCATTGGATTCATTGTAAAGTGACACAGTCATACACTACTACACATGGACTATACTGGATCTTAATAAAAATCAGAAGCTTGGAATATTTTAAATAAAGCTGCCTCCAATGCAACTAGCATTCAGTGTACTGGAGAGAAATATAGGCACCACAACCTGAAAAGGCACAAGCAGGATCAAGTCATCCTGTGGCTGTATGAGTTTAGCATTGCTGACGTCCCACAGTTGTGTAAGTATACAGATAATACTTTAATAAATTAGATAGAAAGCTGGATATAGCCAAGACTGGTATGCACTTCTCTTTTTCTCCCATTTTTCTTTTACAGCCACCCAAGAGATAGCAGCAAACAGGGTTGCTCATGCTGCGCATTTGGAAAGACTGAGGGAAGCAAGGGGTATGCATCCAGCACAAAGAATAATAGTTTATCTAAAGTGTTTATCTTGTATACATTATTAGCAAACTAAAAATGTATATCTTTACTGTAAAATCAAGCATGCATGCTTCAGTCTGTAGCTCATGCCAGCTGTCAGAATAAGTTGTAATAGTGTATTCAGATGTGGGTTAAAATCCCACAAGTAACAAACAATATCATAAAATAATTTAAAAATATTACATAATAATTTCAACAAAATTTGCATACATGCCATGCTGTTAACTTAGATTGTAGATCAAGTATATGTAAGGATTACTTGGAACAATCATCAGTCATAGTTTGTAGTTGTTAAAAAGTATACTTAATGTAAAAATTAAATGATATTGTACTAATTTATTGTATGTCAGATATGATGGTACTAATTATCTTTTTTTTTTGTTTGTTTTTTGTCTCTTACCCCACCCCTTAACTCTCTTTTTTTTGTTATTTATGTATATGATCATAGATTCTGATGTCATCAATTTCTGACAACTAACAAAATGATTTATAGCACAAGAATGTAGGTCAACCAGTGTGGCTCTGCCTGTCCCCCTCCAATGGTTGTCCCACTGGTGCAAAGCACATCTGGAACCCAACCTGGCAATACTTCCTCTGCAGCCCCTGTACTACCTAGGCCTTCCATATAAGGTAGCATTACCCTTGCAATTGGTGCAGTGGTACCCTATGAGTGTTTTGGCAGAGGTGGTAATTTTGATACCTGCCAGGAGATGCCAGGCATGGTGCATGAGATCATGAAAAGTCCCTTTGTTGCACACCTCAGCCAGATAGAGAAGATTATCACCAGAATGCTGGTGTGTTTGTGTGCATGTGTTGTCAGAAAAGCATAACTGTGTAACCTAATCAGAGGAATACAGTATAAATAAATATTTTGACAGTCTTTAATGCCTACACATCCATGGCATACAGGCCTCCCAACATCATCTCTCAAACATCCAGTGATTATGTCATTTACTATAAATTGTCCAGCAGCATTGTAAAAGTCAGACTTGTGCTGTGGTGTTTGTAGTAAGTGCAGATTTCTCTAGATTAGTTTGATAGGGGTTTTAATCTCAATGCGATCAACTGGTTTTTGTGTGCATGTTTGCATTTAGTTGGCTCACATTCAAGAGACCATTTTAAAACAGCATGAGAGACACTCATACTGTGATCTTCTACTCACTAGACGCTGATATGTAATCAGCCATAAAGTGTTGTCTGATATATAAAAGCAAGACTTGTATTGTGGCACTTGCAGTAAGTACTGTGCTCTCTATATATAGTTAGGTAGGGGTTCTACTCTTACTGTGGTCAACTGGTGTGTGTGTGTGTGTGTATGTGTGTGTCTGTGTATATGTGTGCATTCAACAATCAGTATGGTAACAATTTTAGCATGCAAGTCCACAGCTATGTTAGACACTCCTCAGAACATCTTCTTGTAGCATACACTGATGATGTCATCTTGTATAACATATACCCCTGACAGTATTTAAGACAAACTTGTGCTGTGACAGTAACATTAAGTACTGTTCTCTAGTATGTTCTCAAGCTTTTTTACATACATATACACAGTTTCTAATCTGACAACAGGCAACTTGAGTATGTATATATACAAATATTACTTTTGAGACAATTTTACACATAGGTGTGACTCCATATCTATGTCAGACACTCCTTCCAACATGTTCTTCTCAGCATACAATAATACTATCATAGTTGATAAGGTGCAACATGACAGTGTTAACATCAGACATATGTGGTGGTGCTAGTGTTACATTTCATGGCATTCATCTCCTATACCTACACTGGTGTAATGTTCAAATTAGACCCAATGTACTGCTGTGTGTGTGTGTGTGTGTGTGTGTGTGTGTGTGTGTTGTTGTTGTTGCTGGTATATCAGAGGCATTATATGATCATTCAAACTGCTCTTCATTTCACTACCCCTTAAGAGAACTTTTAACATACCCCCATACATCCACCATTCACTTTTTTCCTCTGGCCAGATTACATCCTTCAAGCACAGAATGGAGGATGTCTTTGTGTCATATCCATGATCCTTTGCAAGCTGTCTCCAGACCACTGCATATGTGATTGATAATTATGTCATGGTGTGGTGCACGTGTCCCATATGGACAGTGGCAGTATGTAATGCAATCCAACAAATGCACACATATGTACAATACTCTTACAACCTTCCATCATTTAGATATAGACAGTTTGTTTTCAATGCTATAGTAATGGCTAGGATTTTTGTTGGCAGTTAACTTAATGTAGGAAATAGAGAGATGGTGGAACCCATAACCCAAGAATATAAATATTAGTATGAGTAAAGGGACTTGTAGGTTGGAGAATAAAATACTTGAAATTTATTCCAAAACACAAAGTTAGGTAAGCACTTTTGAGGCAATCCTCTTCATCAGACCTTAATACACAAATAAATTAGCACAAAAGGTTTAAATAAAACCAACAACCAACAAAATTTTTTTTAAAATCTGTGAAGCAACCCTCTTTTTTTAAAGAGAGGTTTTAAGGACACAGCACTGTTAAGGCCAGGTGATAAGTATGCCTTAAAGTCCACTGTCCACCTTAATTCATCATATTCAGTTTCATTGTTAATGTCACCCTCTCTAAAAATCACATTAATTTTCTGCAAAATAAAAAATTTTAAATTGTGCTGGTCTCCACAATGTAAAACATGCTTGGCTAGTGCATTAGTAAGCTTGTTGTTCCTAATATCATTAAGATGTTCCATTACCCTTTCCTTTAAAGTTATATTGGTTTTTCCAATGTAGATTGCACTACAGAGATTACACTTAGCAAAATACACAATGTTTTTAGTAGAGCAATCTGCATAAAATAAAAACTCTACAGGCTTCTGATGCACAGGGTGTAAAATCATGCAAGTAGACCAAATACTATTACAAATTCTGCAATTTCAACAAGAAAAAGTCCCTCTACGCTGAGAGACAAACTTGTCACATATTTTCTTCTATTTGTAACAAAGTTTCTTTTTCAAATTCTTGCCATTTTTGAAACTAAAACTGGGTATAGAACCAACAACACGACTGATTTCAGGGTCATTAAGGAGAATGGGCCAGTTCTCTTTAATGATGTCACATGTCTTGTTGACATCATTAGAAAAAGTAAGACATAGCCTATTCACAGATGTTGAGGAGGTCTGCCTTTCTGGGAGTGCATTCACTGGATGCTCATCTGAATAGTAGGATTTGGTTTTGTAACTTTCATGTGAATCTACTTCCACTATCTCTCTGTCAATATCAGACTTCTTATATCCTCTCTCAACAAACTCTGTAGTGAGACAACTCATGGCTTCCATTAATTCTTCCTTGTCTGTATCTAATCTCTTGCAGCATAAGACTTGGTTCTTAACTATATTCTTAGTAATGTGTCTAGGATGCATACTTGAGCGGTGACGAATGCTATTCTTCCTACAATCCTTCCTATGTATTCTGGTCGAGATATTACCAAACATATTTTTGCTCACAGTTACATCCAGAAAGCTGATTTCACCTTTGGCGTGACTAAGGGAGAAGGATAGGTACCCAGTTGTGTTATCAAGGAACCTAACATATGTATCTAATTGTGTCTCATCACCATGCCAAGCAAAGAAGATATCATCCACAAAAAGTTTATCAAACGTAATGTGCTGCTTGTACATGTTGGAGGTAAAAAACATTTCTTTCTCTACATTTCTATATTAATGTAGAACATCCGACTATACCAACAATTTATGGTCTTCCAAAAGTGCATAAAGATCCACAAAATCCCCCACTTCGACCTATTACATCAGGAAGAGGTTGGCTCACAGAGCCAATTTCTATATATGTAGAAAAACAGCTAAGATTTGTGTTGAATAAGGTAACTACTGTCCTTCATGACAGCAAACATTTCTTACAACATCTTTATGACTGGGCTGAAACTCAACAAGCTGTAGGTATAACTGATGTTGTCTTTGTTAAATTGGATGTGAACTCTTTGTTCATAGTTATTTCCAATGATGAAGGGATTGAGAATGTCAGGCAGTTTCTTACCAAGGAGAGCAACTTCAGCAATACCAAAACCAATATGATATGTGCCCTTCTAGACTTGATTCTAGAGAATAATGTTTTTTTGTTTGAAAGAGAGTTTTTTCTTCAGAAAGTGGGAGTTGCTATGGGCACGGCATGTGCCAACACATATGCCAAAATTGTTTTGGCCCAATGGGAGAAAGAAATGGTTTTTACCTTCGACATATACAAGCAGCACATTACGTTGTATAAATGTTTTGTGGATGATATCTTCTTTGCTTAGCATGGTGATGGGACACAATTAGATACATATGTTAGGTTCCTTGATAACACAACTGGGTACCTATCCTTCTCCCTTAGTCACGCCAAAGGTGAAATCAGCTTTCTGGATGTAACTGTGAGTAAAAATATGTTTGGTAATATCTCAACCAGAATACATTACATCCTCCTCCTATAACAGCTGTAGTAATATGCCTCCTGAGAACTGTTGACATTGTATGATAAACTTTTATACATATTGTTGGTTTATTAAGAAATGTGTTGTTATAGTGGAGCAGATCAACTTTCTACACAGTTCTCATTCCACCACCACAGAGACACTTGCAGTATGGTACAGGTGTGCATGTGTCTACCTACCACCATTAAATGCTCTGTGACAGACATCACTATAAATCCATAATAATTACATGGGCACATACATCTTGTTTCATCCACATGTTGTAATACTGGGATATAGACAGAGATGTCACATTCTGATTCAATTGCAACCTTTTGGAATGCATTGTATGTGCAGTTGTGTTGCTGTTTCCAAGGACTATTGATGTGCTAAGCACCATCATGTAACTAGTAGCATTTGTGTCATGAAATTCTCTGCATAATCCATAAACAACTAATTTGTAATGTATTCTAAATGGCTTCAGGCCGCTCAAACACAGCTTTCCCATAAAACACATATAGGCATATGTTTTGCAATTGATGTAACTACCTGACATTAGGACTGTTGTATGACTGTGTGAACAATACCAGTGTGTGGCATGTGATACATGACCAAGGCTGTATTTGGAGATGTTTTTGCATGTATTTAAACATATATGACATGTTAGGGGGGATACACAACTAAGCACAGCGCTGTTTGTGTATGGCAACAGCCATACTCAACCAGAGAAAATAGACAATTTGCTAGCTGACAGTTTATCTCACAGTTCACCACCCTGTCACCACTTAGCTATCTTTACTCAGTTTTTCTCCTCAGGAGAGCAGCTCATCTGTGCACTCTTTACAGTTAATAACACTGGGCCCTGACAACATCCTAGGTTGCCTATAGTGTGCCTTAAAACCTGATCTAGCAGACACAGTCTGATCCCTACTTGAACACAGCCTGCAGACAGCCTATGTTTTCATAGAAGAGTGTAGAGCAACAGTCATCCATCTTACCGGGGGGATCATCACCTGATGCATGGTGTTATAGACCCATATACTTGACTCTCCTCATCTGTGATGCAGACCAACAAGTTATCATGAACTTTGTCAAAAAGGAGACAGGTAATCTTCCAAATGTGTACCCCACCCATGTTTGGGTTTGTTAAAGCCACATCATGTCTGTTACATCTGTTTGATGTCTTCAAAAAGGTTACCAATGCCATGCATGAGGAAAACACTCTCGTCCTGCATAACTTGACCTGGCCAAGCTATTTTTGACTGAAATACACATTCTTGTATTGCAGAGAAACTGTCTGAAGTGGGCATAAGCACCTATGTCACCAGTGGGTAAGACAAATGTATCACATACATGACCGATAATGTCAAAATGTGTGATATTACCTCTATCTAGAGTAGTGACCCAGTCCGTACCTTGAGATTCTGTACTAGGCCCTTTCTTGCTCATTATTTAAGTCTCAGAAGTCAAGACTAACTTACATATCCTCTGTCAAACCAGCTTTGTGGTGAATTGCAAACTGTGGATAATCATTGAATCCAAGATTTGCATTGGTGTAATACAACAATATTAACAAACGTAAAGGATTGTTGCTAGAGCCATGGAGACACAGTAGATGAACAAAAATCAAGGGGGTTAGTTCCATTCTGACAGCAAATACACAAGCTAATTACAATATAGACAAGCACACCCCTATGAGCAGACCAGGTGGTAAGTGACCTGAGTACTTAGGTTGATGGTATGCGGAACGTCCACCAACATGTGCCCACAGTGCTGACTAGTCCCTTGTATGTATCACAACTCCTGAGTATGTGCAGGGCATCCACATCAAAGGCCATTATTGTCCCAGTGTTCTCAGCCCACAGCACACCAATAATTGAGTACAATGCACCCTTTTGCATATACCTCCCAACACGTCTTCCAGGGATGATTTACTCGTGTATCACATTTGTCAAAGTGAGCTTCTGCACATCTTATCAGACATACTTAACTATCCTTTTTGCTGCATAAAGTAGCTGACATACCTCTCAACTGTTCAGATTTTCACAGAATGTTCAGATTTTTGCCTCATATTTTTGGTCTGTTCCTCATAAAATGTTGGGTTTTCTGGCAAATCAGTAAGGATTGAATTTATTAATTAATGACAGACATTTGAGTTTTAAGCTTCACATCCATCAGAAAATGCACGGTAAACAAATATATATATATATGTATATTTGATCGTAAAGAACTCCTCTGTGCGATAAGTGACATGGGATCTTTTACATCCTCCTGAGTTACCACAAATTGAAACAAATGGAACCTCAGTTTAATGTCTCATCCAAGGGATAGCACAGTCAGGAGTGCAACCCCCCTCCAATGTTGCACTGCAATGACAGTGATAGAAAATTAATGTAAGCACCTCATCTGGGAATACAACCTACAAATTGCTGATCTTCAGAGATCAAGGTCAAGTGTGCTATCCACTGACACTGCATGTACTGTCAGTTAGTTTATCCTGCATGCTTGGTCTTTCATCAGGATATAGATTCCCTTAGAACTGTTTCTTCCTTAATGTCAAAGTTGGCCACAAAATCTTATTTAAAACAAGCTATTGATTTGGTCATTTCCTTTTCACAATATTTTGAGACTGGGGAGTTGCGCATTCCACTATATGGATGGTCATGAGCAGTTAAGGTATTATGTAGAAAGAGAAAATACTCATTCGGGAAGCATTCTCAACTTTTTATTTCATTAGATTAAAAGTTGGTTGGTCAGAAGTTACCTTTGGTAGGTGTCTTTCTCACTGTATTCATTTTTTTATGTGCGTGAGTCCTGGCTAACATTGCGTAAGGCTCTCAGAGAACATTCTACTGTAGCCGTGGCAACCCCCATGGTCTTTTATTTTTAAATGCCTATGTGGATATCATATATGTGGCTGCTTCCTGGTCCTACTTGAATACTTTTGCAGACCAATACAAACTGGTTCTGTTCTAATTCCACCATTTGGCTGGCATATTCAGGAATAATTTGTTGTGAGGATATCCCATTTGAAATAGCTTGGTACTCTTGTCCTACAGGTTAGGGAGGATAGACCCATTCCTATTAGATACAAACATTATGTATTTCCCATAATCTTAGGTTTTTATGAGTGTGTCAGATACAGCCCACCTTCTCTAAGATGATCTATATGATTCCTATATTTTTTATAGTGTTGTTGGCTTCATGTGCCTACATCAGATCCAGAAATTGAGAGTTGTTGCAGGGTACTCTGGGATAAGGCAGTACCTAGTAGCACAGGAAAATTTGAAACACCAAGTGGCTGTAATGTATGTAGCCTTATTCTCCCTACAGGTGGAATGTACCCCCTTTTCCAGATTTTTCACTGTGGTAATTCTATGTCTTTCATTCGACTGAACAGTATAGTCTGACTTATGAGCCATGGTAAGTTGTGTCTAGTCTGAAGTCTGAAAGAAGTATCTTCATTGTGAAACAACATGCAGTGTGTTTCATAGTACCAAAATGTAACACATTAGTAGCTACATTGCACTATCTGGGAGGTTACTCAAGTCTGCCTCTATTATATGTTTACTCTCTTTATGCAGTTTGTTTACATTTGTCTCCTCAGTAATAGAATTAGGTGAGGGATCACACTTAGTAAACATTAGTTGGGTGAACCTCAGACTTGCAGACACTTTAACACCTTATATCTGTTTAAATAATGTATTTTCTTTCTCCTCTTTACAACAATGTACATTTCAGTCTTAGTATTTTTATTTATTTATTTTATTTTTGTTAACCGGGAAGGTCCGATTTGACGAGGTCCATTTTCAGTGGAGGCCTGGGGAGAAAAGCTTCACTTACATCAAAAAATAGCACATTACAGCAATACTTACATCAAAATGGCACATTACAGCAATACTAATATAACTGGAACATCTAAGTAAATGCTAAGTAAATGATTTGTTACTTTTCAGTAAAACTTTGTGACGGCTTGGCTTATCTAAAGTTCACAGGAGTCAAAACAAACAGTGCATTGTGGCAAAGAGAGCACTCAATGGCAAACAACCTCTCAGGAAACCACTTTAGTGAATAAAAACATAGATTTATTCAAATTCAAGCTCAAAACAAACAAGGAGAAAGTTAAGCTATTGAATGCTTTCATCCCTTAAACAATACAAGGGGCTTCTTTGGAACTAATACAAAATTCAAAGACAAGCATTTAAAAAACATTAAAAAAAAATCATAAGATCAAGGAAGCCAGTCTCATCACACTAACAATTAAAATGCAGTAAATGTTACTAATTGACCTTAAATAATGGAATAAGGTAGAAAAGATAAAAATGAAATAAATACAAACTGTAAACCACATGAACATTCAATCCCTAACTGCATCAACATATGTACTAAAGACTGCAATAACAATAAATAACTAGAAAATTCATTAATTTAAGTCATAAAGTGAACAGCAAAATATGATTAGTTAAAAATATAGTTAAAAAATAAAAATTGATTAAAAGTAACACTCTCTAACAAAAAACTATATACCTCAGTATATTATAATCTGAATGTCATATATAATAAATATTATTTATACTTTAGCCAATCTTTGTCTCAAAACAGGTAAAATCAAAACAGAATCATTAATGCCTAGAGGTTGGTGACATTTAGTTTTAGTTGCCATACTAGCTCTTTGCATTCAATTCTATTTTCCCACACACCACCCCATATATCATATTCAACCACTTAAAATATAACAAAATTAAAATGTTTAAAACTTGAGCACTTCATAGAATGTCTGAGCAAGGCATTATGTACATTTTTATTAATAATATCCAGCTAGTGTTCATAAATCATCTTCATAAAAATCCATTCTGTTTTTCCAACATAAAATGCAGGGTATCTTAAACAAGTAGCAAGAAACACAAACCCTTTACTTTGACAGTTACCAGATTTAGGATATATCATATTTTTATAATCATTCATAAGTGTAAAAGAAATATCTTCACATATAAAACTACATTGTTTACATCTGCCACAATGTTTTGTGCCAATATTACCAGATATGGCAAATTTGGAGGTGGCTGATTCAAATAGATTCTTAAAATTAGGAGTAATTTTAAAAACAAAGCTAGGCTTATCACCCAAAATGTTCAGGACATCATTTGCTATGTAAAATAGTTGATAAATTAAATAGCCAATCATGAGTGAATTCAAAATCTAAAATCTAAGCACCCAGATCTCAGTGATAGCATCAAACATCATCAAGTTCTTTTTGTTAACACAAAAACTTTAATGAACATGATTTTTGAGTTTTTTTGGCAAACAGATGTTTTTATTTTATTTTATTTAAAGCTTTATTACTTCCGTAGTTTTAACAACATATTTTGCTTGGTTTAGATTTTGAATTTACTCATGTCATTGGTTCTTACAGTTTTTAAAATGGCAGGTATTTTATCATGTTTGATTCTGAAGACGTTCTGTTTTAAAGTTATTAAAGAATGAAAGTGCTAAATGTAATTTACTGGGTGTTTTTCTCCTAATTACTGCATTATGGAACATATTTTTTAGTTTTGGACTTTTGGTGTTCTACATTGTTTTGTGTTTTTTATTCATTCTGCACAATACCACTATGATGTAACTGACTCAAACCAACACCTAACAGAGGTAGGTATTTGCTACCCCAACCCAAAAAAGATCTTGTCAATAATGTTTTTAACCGTGTCATAGGAATAACTATTAATAAACATACTCTCCAAGGTCTTCTATTTAACATCCACTATTGCTCTATTGGAAATCATTCTTGCCAATCCAACAAACTGACCTTTGATGAGAGTCTTCTTTTGATTGAAGGGGTGACAACTGCTAAAATGTAGGTATGTACTGGAAAACATTGGCTTTCGATAGATGGTGGACTGGGTGTTGCCATCTGTTATAAGAAATAGTGGTATCCAAAAAATTAATCTGACTCAAACCTATCTGGAAGGTGAAATGTAAAAAGTCAATGGTTCCATTATTAAATTCCAAAAACTGGTGGATCATTGTGTGGGGACAAGTCCAAAAAACAAAAATATCATCCAAATATAGCAAATAAAGCCTACAAAATTTGTAATAATCAGATCCAAACAAGAATTTTTTTTTCTCAAGTAAGCATTAACAAATTAACAAAAACCGGGGTGCATGCTGCACCCATAGTGACCCCCTTAATTTGTTTAAAAATTTCTCCTTTGGAAAAAAAAAATTAATTGTTATTCAAAAGTATATACATGAATTCCAATATCAGTTTAATGTCAGCAGTGGTAAGAAAATCACATGACATAAGGGCCTAATGAAACCATAACATACCTATGTCTTGTGGAATACTTGTAAAAAGATCAAGCTGATCTGCTGTCAAAAAATGTGATCCTTGGTCAAAATGTTAGGTTTTACTCATCCTAAAAAGTCTTACAAATCCTTTAGCAGGTGGGGAATTTGGGAATAAACTGGTTTAAGAAGTCTGCCAATAGCCATTGCAAATGGTCAAATCTTAGATCTCTGGGCTGCAACAATGTATCTAAAGGGTGATTTAATAATGGCTGTCTGCACTTTAGGGATACCAAATAAGGCTAGGATGAGGGGAGAGGAATTTTTCAAACTTTAAACATAGAGGGGGTCATCTGCCCTTGGTAAAAAAAAATCATCTAAAATGATCAGTTTTCATGCAGGCAATATTAACATAGTTCCTAGATTATACTGCATAGGTATCTGATGCATTAAGAGAAAACATGTCACTGATGTAATCTACTAAATCAAACAAAACAACCCTGCCATCCTTATTGGGTTTCATACTCCTAAGGTACTTCTCCTGCCTTAAACTATTAAAAAGTGCATGTTCATATTTAGTGATGTATTTTTTCTTAAATCTGTTATAAGTGTATGCCTGATTAAAATTAATCGCTCAAGCATTGGAAAAATTCTGTACCAATAAATTCATGCAAGGTAAAAAAAAGTATTGTTTTTCCTAAATAAATCCACTTGTGGTGTAATATCAGAAGTAAAAGTATTTTCATGATAAATAGCTAGATTAGGTTTCCTCGTGATTACTTTAAATTTATTTAATCTTTTCTATCTAATTCCAATATTTAAGGTCAATTAGTAACATTTACTGCCTATTAATTGTTAGTGTAACTATATTGGCTTACTTAATCAGGTGATCTTTTCGAACATTGTTTAAATGCTTGTCTTTGAATTTTATATTAGTTCTGAATAAGTCCCTTGAATTGTTTAAGGGACAAAAGCATTCTGTAGCTTAACTTTCTCCTTGCTTGTTTCGAGCTGGAGTTTGAATAAATCTACATTTTTGTGACAATGTGAGGTATTGCCAGCTATGCCAGGAGAAGTAAGGTAGTGGATGTGTAACATATGTCACCATAGCTAGCTGGAATTTTGTAAAAAATGATATGTCATTTGTATATCAAACTAATTTGTACAGATGCTTGTGTTGAAAATGTATTTGTAAAGTTGCTTGCATTAAAAATGTGTCAACAGTGTATATGCTGGACGGAAAATAAATATACATTTATATCAGACTGTACTGTGGCAACTGAGAAGTGTATATATGTTAACAGAGGATACTGGAAAAGAAGAGGTTAATCTCAGTTCAGCTAACTTTGAAAAATAGTTAGAAATTAAATTAATTAATTTAGGCCATAAAGATTGTATCTTACAGTTCTGACTGCAGCCAGAGACAGAATGTCTGTGCCAGAGAATGGTTTATTAACTCCTGTCGGGAGAGTGGAACTATTTTATTCTTTTATAACTTCCAGAAGCTGCAACAGATATTAGCAAAGCTGTATGTGGGTGTAATATTGACACATATGTGCAAGGTTCTGGGTCATTTGCTAGGAGAGGAGGTAGCATGGGAACCAGAAGTCATATGACCAGATGTATATGATGTAATTCATCACTGTAATTATGTTTTTAATACTAGATAAGACTGAAGTCTCAGCGCAGTCTGTTTTTGAAACCTGACACAGAAAGACCCCTTGCTTACTTCATCTTGCTTTGCTGTAGTAAGTGACTAAGGAATAGTAATTCTTTAGATCAGTCAGGAAAATATAGTGAGATTAGTTAAGTACTGTTTTTCTGTCTCTGTGTAAATCTAATATTCCCTATGATTGAAACTCTGGTGTTTATTGTAAATAGATATTTGATATTTTCATGTTCTTTTATTACTTATTATTAAATATATTTAAGCTTTTCCTATGGCTGGTCCTTTAGAGAATATTTTAACCTTTGAGAGTACTCATATTTATTTGCTGACACTGTGGCCACTCCTGAAAGCATTACTGCACTGGTCAAAAGACTACCATTTGTATTAGTATTAATTTTACTCAGTATAACTGGTACCTTTGTAAGAGCCTTAGAATAGCTGGCTTTGGAGTGTCTGGTGGTGGTAACTACCTTATAGTCTGGGCAAAAGGGGGCATAGCTAGTAAATCTGTTCCAACCTTAGCTCAGTGACTCAACTCTACAGCTGTGCCATTGGAGAATCTTACTGATGACCTGGAGAGAGAAAGAGAGACAGCAAAACCCAGATCCCGGACGGCGTGTGTTCTTAAGGGAAATTGTGCTTAATGCAGAAAGCTGTGTGTATCTATTTTTGTTCCAAGTGAACGGCCCTCTCCAGTGTCAGTGGTGAGGATTTAGGCTCCTTGATCACTGGCGAAAACCAACTAAACAGGATAGCAGCAAAGGCAAAGATGTGAAACCAAGAAATAAAATCACAATGCCACAGATTACGGCACTTCCTATAATCACCACAGCACTTGGCAAATTAAATATCTACTTTATTAAAGAAGTTGAGAGCTTTCATTCATACAGAACTTCATCATAAGTCTGAGTTCTGATGAAATGTACAACAGTAACTTTTGAAGTGAATCTTTCATTTTATTTTGTGCAGTACATAGTCATTTAAAAACAATGTGAAGGTCACAAGTTCATGTGTTTATACTTTCTGGTGTGCTATTGTAAGTTGTTGGGGTTTATGTATGTAGTATGGTATGTTATTTAGTCTGTGGGTAGTGCTTTCATTTGGTCTCTCAAAGTGAGATTTCTATTCACCATTAGTGTAGTGAATGTTAACATATATACATGCATTTGTGTGACACACACACACACACATATATATATATATATATATATATATATATATATATATATATATATATATATATATATATATATATATATATACATATATATATATATATGGTTCACTTCAGAAGCTCAAAATACTGAAATCTCGAATTTCAATATCTTGAGCCCAAGAAGTTGAATCCACAAAACCATGAAAACTAAAAACTGCGAAATTCAAAACCTCGAATACCGGAGGTTTTGAATTTTGCGGTTTTACTACACGCACACACACACACACACACACACACACACACACCATCCACCACACAAACACACACAATCACTCTACTACATGAAAGCAGGGGGGAAAGCCCCCATGGACCCCCACACCCCATTTTCACTCCGAGGTCGCACTACATACAAACACACACAAAACACCACCACACAAGCTACATTCTCCTCGCACACACACATCACAGCAACAAAACACACTGACACACACCACAGCCCCTACCCAAACCCCTTAACACACACACACACACACACACACACACACACACACTTACCTGAATACATGACCATAGCGGAACTTTAGAAGCGTGAAATTCAAAACCTCCGGTATTCAAGGTTTTGAATTTCGCACTTCCAAACTTTCATTATTATGTGGATTCGGCTTCTTGGGCTCAAGATACTGAAATTCAAGATTTCAGTATTTCGAGCTTCTGAAGTGAATCCATACATATATATATATATATATATATATATATATATATATATCTTATAAAATGTATATATTTTTGTTGACTGGGCTTGTCCCACTAGGCTAGTGTCCTGTTTTCACTGGAGACTTGAGGTGGTATTGATCCTATTAGGGAAATCTGGCCAGTGCATCTAAGACCTTCCTGTACTCTTTTCAACAGATGTAGGGGAATCTTTTACATCCACCTGAGCTACCACCAACTCAGGCAGATGGGGCCTTGGTTTAACATCTTATCTGAAGGAAGGACATCACACTCAGGAATCCAACACACCCTTGATTACATTCAAGTGTTTGAGCTGTCAACTGTTTGAGCGCTTGAATCATTGGCTGTACTATTTGAAACTGAATGTTTCAAAATTTGCTGCAATTTATGTGCTCGAGATCATGGTACAATGGTGGTCGGGAATATACCTTTTCTCCACTGTAGTGTGTTCTGGGAGCTGGTATATAGAATTAACAGGGGGTGTGAGGAGTGCGGGGGGCCTTAGATTTTCCTTTATCAATTCTGTGTGATTTGATTTGATGTACACTTAAATTTGTCATACTGCTAAAAGAGTTCAAATCACAAAGATTTCAATACACATAAAACTGAAGCTGAAAACATACATTTTTCCTCTTTTCTTTTAATTTTATGTGCTATTTTATTGCTCTTCCTGTTGATGTATTTCATGAACAAGAAGTGAACATTGCTTTGTGCTTACACACACACGTAGCACCATTAATGTGTTGATGTTTAGATCTATAGAATTAAATGCTATGAGTATTAAATACTATGGATGGTTTTACAGCAGCTGTGAAGTTACATCATGTAAAACAATTTGTACATGTTTTAAAGTTGTTAGTTGAGCAATAATTTATTTTTTAATTTAATTGTAAATGCATTACATCATTTTTTAAGCTAGTACTGTACTTGGTAGCTGTTATATCCAGAGTTGCTGGATTAGGATGTTATTTTATTGTAACTAAGTCAAGCTAATTCCTTGTACATATTGTTTTTGTGTAATTCACTTGAGCCTGGGTCATAGCTGAAAAGGGTAAACTGACTACTCCACCCACTCAGTTACCAAATAATAATAATAAAAAATATACATAACTACTGTTCTTTTGGTACTGTATTGTATTACTTTGCTGAATTTTTGTCTTTTGACTGTGACTGATGATGGACCTTGTACTGTTGGATTTCCTAGTTAAAACAAAATGTTAAAAATATGTATGTTTTTATTTTTATGTAGGATTCAAAATCACTCCAGAGAAATTATTACTCATAGTAAAAGAAGGCAATTATGTGCTAGAACATGACACAAACGGGAAAAGTAGCACAGAACAGAAGTGTAATATCAATGCCAGAGTCCACTGTAAGTAATCAGCCCATTAATTTGTGCTTTGTAAGAATTTGTTTCTTACTGATGTTGATACGGTATAAAAAAAAAAAAGGTAAATAAAATAAAAAAGTCAGGGTATTAAAGGCTCCGACACTGCAAGAAGTTAAAGGTAATTTAGGCCAAAAAGTCTCAGAGGGCTTTCTAAGGATAAATGGGTTTATCACAGTGGAAGTGGCACTGAAATGGATGTTTGTGGAAGTATAGAGAAAAGAATGTGGACCGTCTCAAAAAACTCCAGCTTTACTCTGTCGCATATCGCCTACTCAGAGGCGATCTCCGCCTAACATACAAAGCTATGTCAAACCCAGAGCTGTTGGACATGCTCCACATAAAGAAATCCCAATCTCTCTGAGCTACACTCTCTAGGGACCTAAACCTTGTCACCACAATAAACAGAAAATGCTGGAGTGATAGATTCCTGTCCCAGAGACTTCCCATACTCTGGAACAAACTACCTATCTATATCAAACAAAGCTCCTCATTAGCACTCTTCAAGAAAAATCTTGATGATTGGATGGGAGATAGGAAATTCGCCCCAGGGATCACTTTTGTGGCTCTGCTTGACAGGGTCACAGGAAATAATTTTCTTGGGTGGCAAAAGCCAGGGTACCATTTGGCTAGGCTTATATAGGCTCTAGTGCCAATAGCCTAGTACCTACCTATGAACACTGAAATGTGGCTTTCATCATACAAGTTTACAGTGGCAAAGGCTCCATATTATCCTTTATGCCACCAGAGCTGTAGTAATGCTGAGGAATGATTCTCTTATTGTTAATGTTACCTAGTTTGAAATAATTTAAAAGGCATGGGGTTACAACTGAATGAACCCAAGTGTAAGGCACATAGAGGAGTTAAGAAATGTCTGTCATCCAACAGCCATCATACCCAGTGTTCTACATGCATCACCAGGTCTACCAGTCACTTTTTACCCCCAGACTATCTCCAGTAGGGCTGGGGCAAGCACAGATCCTAGGGACATCCTGGGAGCCATGGCTGTTCATTTCTGCTGGGTGAGGTTATGCTTTATGAACTACCCCAGTTACTTATTCCCTCAAATGGTCTTTCTAGTAATGTCCAAGGGGTGGATATCCAGTGGGAATGTGCAGCATATTACACTACTTACTCAGCAGCTCAGTGATGTCAACCACTCTATCCCCTCTTTGGACCATTCCTCCCAATTACCACATCAAGAGCCTCCACCAGGGACCACAATGCAGGAGATGTCCATGGAACCAGACTCACGGCAGGGATGGTAATTCATATCTCTGTCTGCCATGCTGCCAGTTGCTTGAGGCACTAAATGAACCTAGGTGGGCTGAGCAGTAATCGGGGCTTTATCCCTCTTTGCCACCAGAGTAGCTGTATAGTATGTTTGTACACTGTAGTATACATTGACCAAGGATAAGAAAAGGTGGATAACTCTCTTGATCACAGCATGACTTTCTCATTTGGATCAATAAAATATGTTTATTCTTAGGCCCTATTATAGCCCAAAGCATACATTTAGTCAGCACTTACTGCCCCTGCTGTGGGTAACAATGAGTCTTCAGTGTTGAAATACAGAAACAATGGTTCCACTGAATACATAAGAAGTATTAGTGTCATGAGAATCACATGTGGTTAGTGCTGGGTATAAAGACAATGGTCCCTTTGATACTGTAGAAAGCAGTAACAGTATGAGGGGTATACATGGTCAGTACCAGAGTATAAAGACACTAATTCCTTTGGTCTGCAGACAGCATTAACAGTGTGAAAGTCAACATGATCAGTGCTGGAGTACAAATGATGGCTCCTTTTGAAGAAAGCATTAACAGCATAAAAGGCCATTGTGATGACATGCAGAGCCTCCCTGTAGCCATTAATTTGTTTCTCTGGTTGCTCTCCAAAATGATAGTTGGATTATCCTTCTATTTGTTAATCTCCTTAAACAGTGACAATGTTGTGTCACCAGGGATGTACCATGTTCTTCATATTGCACATATATTTTAAATGATGACAAAGTGTTCTAACCCCATGACTGAAGCAAAGGCTTACAAAAGTATCATTAGTGGCTTGGAGTTGTTACCCAGAGCCAGTATCCCAATATGTTGAGGAGTCATACCTCTGGTTTGTCTTTTTGGGGATAGATGAAACAGAGTCTAGATGGCATCAGGCAATCTTCATGACATCCTTGGAGAACTCGGCAGGACACAGAATATCCTATGATCGTGATGTTCTTTTGCCCCTAGGAAGTTAAGGAGCTAACATGTTTCCTATTATAGGAGAGCTTCATGAAAGGAGTCATTCGCATTGGGATTCAGGAGGCAGGGAATCGATGTCACCTTGTCAACCCATACATCTGACCAGCCTCATCTGTAAGGCCATGGAACATATCATTATAGACCTTATAAAGACATAGTTGACCTCCAAACCCTGGATCCTACCCAATTCCACTTTGTGAAGAGCAGAGCCTGCCTGAAAAATCTGGTGGATTTCTTTAAAAGTGTGTCCAAGGCCATTGATGAGGGCAGATCTGTGCACACAGCAAACCTTTACTTGGCAAAGGCTTTTGACACAATCCCACATTCAGGCTTTGCTGATAAACTTAGCAAACTGAATGCAAACCCCTTCATTGTAAGATGGGTTGCTAACTGCCTTACAAACTGGGCACACTATCAAAGTGGGTGATGCCACATTAACCAGCAGACCTGTTACCAGCAGGGTGCCACAGGGGTCAGTGCTGGGCCCCCTACTGTTTGGTATATGCTTCTCAGAAGTTCAGGTCAAAACTAAAGGGTTATGGCTGACCATGTTTGCAGACGACTTCAAACTAGGTGCAGTCACTGAATCCCCAAATGATTTCAGTATACTCCAGGATGGTCTCGGTCATGGTCCCAAACTGAATGCAAAGAAATGCATCATCATTCCTTTTGGCACAAACAATGTCCTTCATACTATCAAATCAATAACAATATCCTAAGTGTCCATGAAGTGGTAAGGGACCTGGGATCATAAGTTGACCGTGACCTTAACTTCAACCACCATGTGTCTATCACTGTAAGGAAAGCTTTCCATGTAGCTCACTTGATTAGTAAAGGCATTGCCTCTAGAGCAAAAGAAGTTATAACCCATCTATACTTGGCACTTATCCAGCCCATAATTAAGTATAACATCCCATTCAGTATGTATGTTATGTTCGTACTAAGCACCTACAGCAATTAGAGAGACTTCAGAGGTTTCTAACAAAGAAGATCAAGGGCCTCCAGCATGTGCCTTACACAGACCGATTAAAATCCCTGTCACTATACTCCATATCATATAAACTTCTTAGGGAAGACTTATGCCTGGCCTACAGAGCAACCCAAGACACAAACCGAATGAACTTATTGCATATCCATAAATCAAATGGGTCTAGGGCTACCCATTCCAAGGACTTAAGTATGGCCTGTGACTTAAATAGGAGATGCTGGAGGCACAGCTTTATCTCCCAGTGCCTGCCATGTCTTTGGAACAGGCTACCAATTCATATACAACAGAGCACCTCTATGACACTGTTCAAGAGGAACCTGGATGAGTGGATGAGACCCACAACCCTCCTGGACATGGGCAGTCATCACTAAATGCAGTCTTGGGTATTGACTAGTACCTCTAAGGTATTGCATTGGGTTGAAATGGCTAGGCTTAAAATGACCTCAAGATCAATATACTAGCAATCTCCTATGAGCCTATGTAACTTTTTTTTAAATTTCTTTTGAATTATCTAAAGATAATGCAAATTACCAGTTGATTACATACAAAAATATTTTACTGAAAGGTCTAATATATAATTTGCATAATAAGACTAAGCAAGTTTGTATGTGTCCCAAATATGCAACAAAGTCTAGAAGATTAGGATCTTTGCTTGGAAGTGTTTACATAAGTATATTTATACCCCAAGTAGAATCCAAAGAATGTTTCCTTAGGGAGATAGCAAATGTTGGAGGTATGATGGGGAAGAAAGACATAATTGGGAACATATATTTTGGGAGTGTAGAGCTGTCAGACTTTAAAAATCCACTGCTGACTACTCTAACAGAAATACTGAATAGGCAAATTGGTATAACCAAGGAAATGATTTTGTGAGCTATGATACAGAATCAAAACTGCCTAAACATAATAAGGCCTTGCTGAATCTAATTATGGTGGCTTCCAAAAAAGCAATTACTAGAAAGTGGAAATCAACTTCTAAAACAAATGTACTAGAAGAAATTAATATAGTAGTAGAGATAAAACAACTGGAAAAAGGATCTTTAGAAAGAGGGTAGGAGCAAATTACATGGAAAAAAATAGGAATTGTTGGATAAATACATGCAGAATAAAATTTTGGAGGAATGAGGTTTAAAAGATGGTAGGGTATGAATGAACTATGTAATGTTTGACTGACAACAACTAGATAGAGGGATGTACAATGTTTGCAACTAAAAATATGTCAGTATGGTTTGTTTTCATTTATATAAATTTATGACTGCCTATGCTTTAAGTGATAATTTAATAAAGGTGTTTCTTGTTTAAAAAACACTAAGTAATGTTCATCCCTCATAGACAAGTTCTTGAGCACGTATCCCATATATTTCGATGCTCTATAACTAATAGTGTGTGCATGTTTAGTAAAATAAAAAGTAGAATAAATCAAAACACCAAGATCTTATTACTCAGCTACTACTTTTAATGTACACAGATTTAAACACACATCTTGTGGTATAGTACAAGTTATAAAATACATTATAGTACATTTATCCAGACTAATTCAGATCCCAGCTTTTGTGCCCAATCACCTATTTGCTTCATATAAATATTTACTTGCATAACAGTGTCAGACTATATTACAAATCCAGTTTTACAATTCAAAATTTATTTTTGGTATTGTTGTGAAAGTAAATTGAACATTGGGCCCAGCACAGAGCCTTGTAGTACATGTTGTTATACTGCTTTATATTTTGATTGTGTATCTTGTATATTAACAAACTAAAATCTATTGTGAAACAAAGACATTATCCAGTTAATGAAAAAGCTGTTAAAAGTGACATTTTAATAAACATCTATAAATCCAAATAAAATTTCCATATGTTAATCCAAGTTCTAGGGAAAGTAGAACTCGATCATAGAAATGTAATAACTTAGTTAATAATAACAAAAGTGGCTACACCCAACAGAGCAAATGCCTCTCCTCTAGTCTGAAACCAGTTAATGTAATGTCCAAATGCGAAAAGCAGCAAGAGGCAACCACCACACTTGCAATAATTCAGTGTCGTAGTTTAAAAGTATATAAAAAAACCTTTATTTAACGTGTGTATGAAATACGTATTTCTGTTGTAGATTAAATTTTTATTCATAAGATGTGTTAAACTGATCTACTATTTTTACAATGAACAAATAGGATGGGTGCATTATTATTTTATAAAGCTCGTGAGTGCTTTAGAAATTTAAAATAATATATTTTAATAGGATCCTGCATTTTTAAAAAAGTTAATAAGATGATTGATTTAACATCACATGACTGCTATTTAAGCAATTGTTTGTGTATTAGAAAAAATTTACGGTCTGATGAAGCTGATAGTGAAAGCGCTTACCTAGTGCACGTTAAATAAAGTTTTTTTTATATACTTTTAAACTACGAGACTGGATTATTGCAAGTGCGGTGGTTGCCTCTTGCTGCTTTTCGCATTTGGACATTACATTAACTTAGTCAATGTTGATCTGTTCTTCACAAATCAACAGTACTCCAGGTATTTTATCTCGTCTGTCATCTGTATTGCTTTTTTCAACCCTCTCATAAGTTATAACTAGGCACCAGTAGTTTGTATATATTACTGAATGGAAATGTTGTTTGGCTTATTTAATCCATTATTCATACTAATAAAGGAATGACTAAATTCAGTGACAGTTTAGTAGATTGTTAACATATCACTGACTTTTCCTGATTTGATTTTGAAAGCATTATTAAATATATTCATATATTTGTACTAGCTCTTTTCATTAGATAGATCAGTAGTTAATTTATTTTCAATAGTTTTTTTTGCATTTTTTGTTTCATATTTCAATTCTCTGGTGATCTTATTTAATCTTCTTTTGTTTGCCACATTTCAGTATGTTTTTATAGATCCTAAAATTATTGTATTCATAGAGTTTTTTGATTTTAATATTCCACCACAAAGTGGTACTACCTCCAACCATGTTATACTTAGCACTTACTTCTAATAATTTACCCAAGAAATCTGAAAGAAAAGTATGCCCATAGTCAATAATTTCATTATTTACTTGCTCATTCCAAACAATAACACAAACAGAACTTGTTTGTGTTGAAATCAATACGTTTATAATTGTAATTTTTAGTTGTTTTAATCTTAATGATAGTATCAATTTAAATGAATTATGGTCTGATTTTATTAAGAATATATCAATTAATGCACCATTAAATAAGTTGGGTCTGTCTTTAGGTTTAATGTCCAAGACATTCCGGTCTCTAGTACTATTTAAGACCAAATTATTCATATTATGTCGAAAAACAGTGTCAATAAACTCTTTTTTATAAAATGTCTTAGAAAAATATTTAGTTTAGGAAATTCAAGGCTAATTAAAATAATCATAAATAATGATTTTTTTATTCATATTTTCTTCCAAAACAATTAAGTATTCCTAATAAGTGTATGGTTTCATATTAGGTCTTCGATAACACAGTAATACATATATAATTTGATTTGTTATTTTAGTAGTAATTTGTACTATTAACTTTCCAATTCTTCAATATATTTAATTGAAGTTGATATGATTTTATTGTCAAAGATTCATACCTTCTTTTTAAATACTTTTCTTAATTTTTTATGCTTAGTACAATTTGACAAATGCAGACATTTTGTGTGTTACAAGTTTCCATAATCACAATATTACAGTTCTCTGAATATATTATTCCAATTAATTCATGATATTTGTTACTCAGTCTTTGGACATTATATTAGTAACAACTCATAGTTGTATCAGATTTTCTGTATTCACCCCTGTTAACCCTAAAAAAGCTTTCTGTATATTATGATATTTTTTTGCTAACACATATGCGGCATTATACAGGTTTAGATGGTACCTGCCTTTGTCATATAATCTTTGAGCAATTACACATTCTTCCCAAATGTTTACAAATTCATTATACACCAAACATGACTTTCTCAACAAAGTATTGGAATATGTGTTTTTATAAATAAATGGTTAGTGGAAGCTGGAACTGGTAAAATGTCACACAACACCATTTCAATATCTGCTTTTGTAACTTTTCAATAATGTTCAAAACTGAATTATTCATATGATTTGAAGATGTATTTTTAAATCATAGCATTACTTGTTATAGTAAAAAAATCTTTATTGTTCAATTCATTCATCTAGAAAATAGAAAATGACAGCTGCTGTCCACTACTCCTTTGCAAGCTGCAGTTTAGAAAGCATTGCTACACTCTTATAAATAAATGTGGCTTTTCATTTTGAAGGGTCCCATTCACACTTGCTAGGTTTTAAACAGCTTTCTGAAAAATAGTTTCAGAATAATTTCCTAGAGAACATTAGGAATACAGGTTAACTTCTGACTTTCAAAAACACTCAAAAGACCATTTGTTCAAAGAAAACAAATATAAGTTTTATACAGACATTGGCTAACACAGTGGTACACTAGTTTTTGATTCTATTGTATCTGGTTCCATTCCAAAATTTGCAGGTTTAGTCCATTTGCTACTATCTTAGGACAACAAGAGTGATGCAAATATAATTATCCCGCATCCTTTTTGACAAAACCATACAGCATTCAAAACCTGCATGTCATCCATGTGCTTGCATGGGTTTTACTCCAGGTGCTTGTTTCTTCCCATGTTCCAAAGACATGTAGTAAGTGGACTAGATGCTCTAAATCAGCCATAGGTGTAAATGTGCATGTGAGTGTGTGGCATGGAAGAACTATGGTAGGGCTAGCCACTTGGTAGTGAAACATTTTCTCTAGATGATTGTCATTCTTGAGGTGACACCCCGATCCCATGTGCAAAAATGGGAACAAGGGGCTGTGGATGGACACCCCGATCCTATGTGCAAAAATGGGAAAAAGGGGCTGTGGATGGACACCCCGATCCTATGTGCAAAAATGGGGAAAAGGGGCTGTGGATGGACACCCCGATCCCATGTGCAAAAATGGGAACAAGGGGCTGTGGATGGACGAATAGATTCACAAGCTGGTTCCTAGTCATTTACATCACTGTGAGCTGTGCAATATGCTTATATACAATTCAGGTTTTGTACTGAAATCAACATTGTATATTTAAGTATTAATAACAAATGCCTCCCTGTAAATGTTGCTTAATGTTTTACTTAGTCACTGTCACACACTGTCTGGATATGTATTACACTTGCAATCTTTGTCAAATTCCTTAACATATGTTGTTTTTCTTTGTATTCCTAAGTTCAGTTGTTTTTGCCATTGTCTCCCAGGTCATTGCTGAGAAGGGTACGTGAACCAATTAAAGTAAAGAGATACTCCTCCTTTAATTTTCCCGTATACCTTCTATGTTTTTCTACTTGAGATATTCTTAATTTATTTTTGAAGATTGTAAAAGAAATCCTGATGTTTTGATTCTGTATTTTGCTTTTATCAAATTTATGTTGCTAAAAATTTGTGGTGGTCTATTCTCTTTTCTTCTAGTAGTGATAATTTCTGCCTTAGTTTCTTTATAGTTTTATCTATACTTCCAGAATGACATTTTGTTTGTGGAAACCCTATAGTTTATTAGTTTAGCTGCAAAGTAGTGTATTTTATTTATTGCTTTTGCATCATATGAATCTCTCTTTTAATGGACACAATTATCAGATTTCTAACTCTGTCAGTCTATTTCACTTTCTGTAGTCTTTCTACCTCATCTATCTTATTGTCTGCCTGTTTCTATTAAATGTATTCAAGTAGGCCTTTCCTACATATTTGTGTGTATGTATATGCATTTATCTGTGAAATAACCTACTTTTATTTGTATATAGTGGCACAAACTCTATTTCCAGTGTTCTATAGTTTACAGCATTTGTCTGTGCAAATTCCTTGGAACATTTGTGACCTTTTTGTTTCTGTTTTTGCCTTCAGGCCCAGATAATGTCTGAAAAGGGTCTTGCACTATGCCATTAACACAGTTAACAATCAATAAATTATTTATTTAGTTAGTTAGTTTAGTTTATCTTTTTGGCTGAGAACATCCACTTTCCTCTTTGTTCCATGCTCATTCACCTGCTACAAAATTTTAACTGGACTCTCAAGCACATATCCTGCAGAAGATTATAACAATTTTAATTTGTGGTATATTTTTAATAAAAGTTTAAACTAAATCCAAGGGTCAACTGTTCTGCTCTGTCTGTTGTACCATCATCTGAGGATTTATTACTCAGCATGTACAGATACTGCCTTTAATGCAGTCTTCTCACTAACGTTTGCACTTATGAGATGGTCTATCACTTCAATTTCTATTTTTTGTTTTTCCATATCACTAAACATGTTCCTTCTCAATACATGTGTTTTTTATTTCACTGTAAAATTTACCATAGACAGACGTCATTGCCTATAAGTATCTTCAAATATTTTTGAAGCTGCAGTCTTCACAGTGGTGGCAACGCTTTCTTTTCTCATTAATATTGTAGCTTATCAGATCTCATTAAAATCAGAAGTCCGTGCTTCTTTTTTTATCAATTTCTATAGCCTCTATTTTTGGCTCATTTTGTTATAGCACCTCCTCAATCATATATATTTTTTCCTGAGATAGTCTAACATTTCTCTACAAAGGTACTGTGTTAGTATGATATGCTCTATTAAAGATCTTACATTTTCACCAGTAATTTTTAACAACTTTTTTCTACTGTGAGTATTTTTATTTCCTCTAACTTATTTCTTGCAATGGCAGTAAATTCATTTTGTGGAAATTCTTAGCTTCTTGTGTAATGCAAACAATACAGCCTGTTTCTCATCCTTAACAAATGACTTTATCAGTCCTATGTCTCTTGTATGCTCTATCAGCTTTTTTTGTGGACTACAACTTCATTCTACCACAGATGCTCAGGGTCTGTACTAGAAGTGGGCACATTTTTTATCCTAGGGTATGTGTACCCAGTCTTTTTTTTTCAACCTGCCTTTCTCCATGGTATAAAGTCTCAGCATTACCTTGGCCATGTTAAAAAAAAGTTTTTTGATCCTTTTTTTTAATTTCTCTGAATGTTTTGGGTTTCTAACAGTGCGACTGTGTGGATGACTCTCTCTTCCTATGTGATTGAGATAGCAGTGTCAAAGACAACTATACTGTGTGAAACACTTACTGCAGTCAGTACTGTTATGTGGTACCAAACATGTTTTTTTCAGATTTGGTTTATTCAGAAACACTTATGGCACTCAGCAAATTTAAACACTTTCTCTCTTTTTTAATTTCTGCAAATGATTGGTCACCCCCAAGTCAAAGTATGATTAAGGTTCATTTTACATTTCACAAATTAGTATTGCCTCAATCCTGGATGCTTGCAAGGGTACTAATTTTAACATCAGCTATGCACCCATGTAGGTTACATGGAGTAACCTGTGTCAACAACATATTTAATTATGGTTGAAAATTAATTTCTTTTACCTCTGTTGCTCCTTCTTCAACTGGAGCTATGTGTTTATTCCATATTGGTCTAGGTTCTGTTTGCATAACCTTTTATTGTATAACTATATCTAGCAGTATGCTGGAGATTACAATCAGTAGGTGTAGCTATTTCAATGACTAGTGCTACTTATGTCCTTTTTTACTTCAATTACAATAACTGTTTTTCTTGCGCATGGTTTCTTGACTGATATTATGTGATCCCATGTATGCCTTTCAGTGCACATGTTCTCAGACATGTATATTACAATCACCAACACATTGTGCAACTGTTTCTAGGATTGTACTATAGAAGCTACATTTATTTGTGTGTATTTCACCTTTTTCTATACACCTTGCAAATAAAATGTGTACATAGCCTGCTGTCTTGAGATGTTATTATTAACCATTCGTTTTTTGGTTTAACTTCATCTCTTCTTAGCCATTCATATGTCAAACTTTGACAAACATCCAGTTGCTCCAGTACATTTCTGTATTTTTCACTATAACTCTGGGATTCTTCTGGTCAAGTTTGTATATACATTTTTTTTATTTTCTTACTTTGTGTTGTTGCCTGATTTTTATCAACATTTGGTCTGATTTCCATTCCTGCTCCTTTTTTAAATGCATCTGGTAATCTGAGCATGCCACTGTACACTTGTTTTCTTCAGGGTTAAAATTCTCACTGTATTTGAATATGACAATATCAATAATTATTTATGCAGTCCTACAAATACAGATCTACACAGAGTCAATCTCCAGATCTATACTCACTTTAGACTAAGAGAAACAAATTCTTGCTATGCACTTGTTTTTGCATAGTATTTGATAAGCACGAATCATTTTTCTGCTTTTTTTTCTAACTGATTCAATGATGTTTGGGCCAGTCAATCACATCAAAGGTGTAAGTTAGAACAGCAGGAGCAAGTCTGAACATTATTTCTAGTTGACAAGGCAGTCTCCAATATTATCCTGTTTTTTCAAAAATGTTCCTTATTATGGTTTGTTCACATTTGTTCATGTATTCCTACTTGCCTGACATCAATTCACTATTCATACACTTCTCTTTTTTCAATTTGTTTTATATTACATTCCTATCCCAAGTTGAGATCTTCTTACTGATAAAATTTTCCTTCTGCAAATCTTGCTTTGGCACACATATCAAACCCAAATGTCATTTTTATATCTCTAAGAAAGTTCTAGCTGCTCTTTGTTGTGCTTTAATTTGCTTTTTTTGACGAGATATGCAGTTTTAAATCATACAGAAAAAGTAAATGAGATGCCTTTGAAATAATTTGGTTTCTGGAAGTAAAGCTGTAATCATAGCCTAGTCCATTAAGTAAATAGCTCAGTAGGTTAAGAGCAAGGCAAAACAACATTAGTGAGAAAGGATCACCCCCAGATTTTATTTCCCTTTAGATAGGTGGGTTGGCATTCATTTGGAATGTGCATATACATTTTTGCTCAAGGCTAGATTGTCATGGAAACATGTTAATCCCCTCAGCCGGAAGTTGGATATTATAGCAGTTTTTCCCATTCAGGAGCCTTTCTTAATTATGTCTGAGTTTCTGTAACAGTTACTTCATTCAATTAATTTCATATTCTTAATATCAGCACTCTTTACCACTTCTTTAAACTCTTCTATCCACTCAGCATCTGTGGTTTGTTGAACATGACCTCTGTAAATACTTATCCAAAATGTACTGGTTTCTTTATTACTATTACTTTGTGTACTAGTTTTCTACAAAAATATTTTATGTCATCAGTGAATGGTTTCTTTTGTAATTTTCTTTTATATTTGTACACCTTCTAAGATTTTTTGCTTGTGCTAAGATTTTTCATTTATTACTGGACATATTCCATGACAAATCCTGATCTGTTTTAACAAGTCATATTTACCCTTGAGTTTGGATGCTATTAGGATATGTGCAGGCACCCTAATGTTTATGGACGTCAGGCTAGACTTGAAGCTGTGTGTTTTTAAAGCACAGAGAAACAATCCAATTATGCTGTCCTGATGAGGTACGTCTCCAAAATGTACTGGTTTATTACTATTACTTCTATTCTGTGTCCCAATTTTCTACAAAACATTTTATGTCTTCAGTGAATGGCTTGTTTTGTACTTCTGTTTATATTTATTTGTATACATTCTAATTTTTTTTTTTGCTTGTGCTATGATTTTTCATTACTGGACATAGTTCATGATCAATTGTGTTCTGTTTTAATATTATATTTACCCTTTGGTTTGAATGCTTTTTGGGATATTTAATTATTTATTGACATTTGATTAACAGGAAAGTCCGGCTGAGTAGAAGTCCATTTTCAGTGGAAGCCTAGGGAGAAAAGCTCCAAATTATTACAAAACATTTTAAGAACAATGATTTTACAATCTTCAAAAATAAAACAAAAACATTTGCAGTTTAAATAAATTAACAAATTAGACATAATCTAAAAGAACCACTGGTAAATCAGTAGAAAGTATAAGTCAATCATTTAATATTTACAGAAACTTTAGACAGTTTGTAGAGAAAGTAAAGATAAGTTAGTGTAATATGCTTATAGTATATTTAGAGAGAAAGTCAGTGAAGATAATTAGATAGTAGTAAGAAAGTAAGTGAAGAAGGGAGAGTAAAGAAGTATAATGAATGAAAATATACCTGTTCACATTTAGGGATACAGTTTATCCATAGTTTATATATGTAGGCACCCTAATATTTATGGATATCAGGTTTGATTTTAAGGTGTGTGTTTTTAAAGCACAGAGAAACAATCCAGTTATGCTGTCCTGATTAAGTAAATAAATGGGCTGAAACATGCTACTCTACAGTTGGATTGGTTTGGTTTTATTGGTCTGAATCTACCCATTAAGACTTAAAAAGTTAAAAGTCATGAACATTCAGAAGCCATGTAGCTGAAAAACTGCTATGTCCTTAAGGAATCATTTGCATATATCTTATGAGCCTCCACCACAGGAGGTTTAAGGTATTACTCAGTGAAAAATGAGGCTTAGCTAGGAATTTCTTGCCATTTTTACTGAGTGTTTTGTCTGTCTGACCTTGTATCCTTTTTACTCTTTCATGTGTGTATATGTGTGCATCATGTATGTATCATAAGTGTATGTATGTAAACTATATATATATAGATATATATATATATATATATATATACATACAGACACACACACACACACACACACACATATATATATATATATATATATATATATATATACAGTGGATATAAAAAGTGCACACACCCCTGTTAAAATGCCAGGTTTTTGTGATATAAAAAATGAGACTACAATAAATCTTTTCAAAACTTGTTCCACCTATAACCTATACAATTCAATTGAAAAACAAACCTGTTAGGAGAAACAAATATAAAAAATAAAAAACGTACAATAAGCTAGTTGCATAAGTGTGCACACCCTTAAACTAATACTTTGTTGAAGCACCTTTTGATTTAATTACAGCATTCAGTCTTCTTGGGTACACACCTGCCATCAATTAAAGAGACTCTGATTAACCCCAAATAAAGTTTAGCTTTCCTAGTAGGATTTTCCTGACATTTACTCAGTTGCTTGTAACAGCAAAAGCCATGGTTCGCAGAGAGCTTACAAATTATCAAAGGAATCTCATTGTTGAAAGGTATCAGTCAGGAGAAGGGTACAAAAAAAATTCCACAGCATTGGATATACCATGGAATACAGTGAAGACAGTCATCAAAAAGTGGAGAAAATATGGGACAACAGTGACGTTGCAAATAAGTGGACGTCCCTCCAAAATTGATGAAAAGATAAAACAAAAACTGGTCAGGGAGGCTGCCAAAAGACCTACAGCAACACTGAGAGAGCTGCAGGAATTTCTGGCAAGTACTGGTTATGTACTACATGTGACAACAATATCCCATACTCTCCATTTGTCTATATGTCTATATGACTATGGGGTAGGGTTGCAAGATGGAAGCCTTTTCTTACACAGAAAAACATTCAGGCCCGGCTAAAATTTGAAAAACAATACATCAGGTCTCCCAAAAGCATGTGGCAAAATGTGTTATGATCTGATGAGACCAAGGTTGAACTTTTTGACCACAATTCCAAAAGGTACGTTTGGCATAAAAACAACACTTAAGATCACCAAAAGAACACCATCCCCATGGTGAAGCATGGTGGTGCCAGTATCATACTTTGGAGGTTGCTTTTCTTCAGCTGGAACTGGGGCTTTAGTCAAGGTGGAGGGAATTATGAACAGTTCAAAATTCCAGTAACTTCTGGCCCAAAACCTTAAGGCATCTGCTAGAAAGCTGAAGATGAAGAGGAATTTCACCTTTAAACACAACAATGACCCCAAGCATACATCCAAATCAACAAAAGAATGGCTTCACCAGAAAAAAAATTAAAGTTTTGGAATGGCCCAGCCAGAGCCCAGACCTAAATCCAATAGAAAATCTGTGGGGAGACCTGAAGAGGGCTGTGCAAAAGAGATGCCCTCACAATCTGACAGATCTGGAACACTTTTGCAAGGAAGAGTAGGCAAATATTGCCAAATCAAGATGTGGCATGCTGTAATTAAATCAAAAGGTGCTTCAGCAAAGTATTAGTTTAAGGGTGTGCACACACAACAAAGTATTAGTTTAAGGGTGTGCACACTTATGCAGCCAGCATATTGTATGTTTCTTTTTTATATTTTCCCCCTTATAGATTTGTTTGTTTTTCAATTGAATTGTACAGGTTATAGTTCACATTTAAGGTGGGAAAAAAAATTGAAATGATTTATTGTGGTCTCATTTTTTTATATCACAAAAACCTGGCATTTTAACTGAGGTATGTACACTTTTTATATCCACTGTGTGTGTGTGTGTGTGTGTGTGTGTGTGTGTGTGTGTGTGTGTGTGTGTGTGTGTGTATATGTATATGTATATGTATATATATATAAAACATCAGACACACTGCAATTTCTCCAATTTTTTGGGTTTCTAACACCATGACAGCAAAAGACCCCATGGCTTAGTCAGGGGACAATTAATATTCATGAAATTAGTAGTTTCATTCTTTTTAGGTTTGTTAACAATGCTCCTCTCAGCATCCACTATGTACACACAATTTCCTCCTTCTGCAGTTCATATCAAGTTACATGCATCAGTAACATGTTTATGTATGCATAAAAATTATTTTATTAGCCCTCTTGATCCTACTACTATTGGAACTATCTAGGTGTCTTTACACCATATTGCTGTAGTGTATGCATGCATTTTATGACTTTGGGTCTGTCATTATGATGAACGCTATAACTGTTGGATGCAGCTGTTTCAATGATTAATGATACTTTTGCCTGTTTTAATCTGATTGCTATATATATTTTTTTACTTCTACTTTCTTAGCTGTTGGCATTGGACAATCTCACATGATGAAAAATTCTTCATTTTGCTATTTTTTTTTTGTTTGTTTAAAGTCACCACACTTTAACCATTTGTGTGTCAAATTTTGATCATATGGATGCTACAGGAATTCTCTATACCTACCACCATTACTGTGAACTTTCCAGTTTCCTTTCCTTTTCTTCTAGTTTTGCTCTTTATATTCTTTTTTATTTTCTATTTGGTAGGTTCTGTTGCTGCTGGATATATATATATATATTTATATATTTTTTACTTCTAGCTTGGTTTCCATTTCCACTCCTTTCTAAAATGATTCTGCTGACCTGAGCAAATATGCCATCTTAGACACATTTTTTTCATGTCTTAGAAGTTACACTAAGTTTGGATGTGATGATGCTTAAGTGGTAGTGTGGTGGTAATGTGCACTAAAGACTGTGAGTAGTCACACAGATCCAGGTTCAGAACCAAGCTCTGGATGGTTGACATACCCTAAGCTGTATAATCGTACATGCGTGCAGCACATTATGTTTCTTCAGGCAGTTGGTGCAGAGGTTAAGGCTGTGACATGTAGATCCTGTGGTACAGGGTTTGATGCCCTCAGACCTCATTTGCCTAAGGTGTGACCTTCAGTAAGCCACGTAACTAGATATTGCTTCCAGGTCACCCTTGAAAAGGGACTGCATGTGTCCAGGGGAAAATGGGTATCACTATTTGAGGAGTTTGGAGCTGACATAATGGTCAACATATTTACCTCATAGATACAAGGTGTAAGGTTTGATACTCACCTTTGGTTACTGTCAGGTTATTGGCTAGTCTGCAGACTGATTGCGTAGTATTTACGTATAAACCTATGAAGCCAACAAATATGGATGCAGTCCCACAATGGCAGACCTCCAGAACAAAGGATATATAATTTTTGCCATGCGCTGGTTGTGATACATAATTAAGTACAAACCACCTTCTTGTTATCTCATGCAACTGGTTAGCTGCCATTAGAAAGCATTATATCTCACTAAAGCTGTAATTTAGAACAGAAAGATAATGTTGATTTATAGCTTAAAATTTATTCTAAGATGTCAGGGTATGTTTCAATATTAGCTTTAGTCTTTTGAAGCACTTCTTACTAATCTTTGCTCTCATTTCTTCATGTTTCACTGCTGACTCTTCATCAATTCTTGGTGCCAGAGCTGTCCTGCAACAAATATTAACTTTTTTAAATTTCTAAAGGCCATATTTCATCTGAGAAATATTTAACCAGTTGTAGTTGTGATTCTAAGTGCTTGTCTAAAAAACTATACAATTTTGAATCACCCATGAAAAGTAGATGACATGTTTTTGAACAAGATTGGTTTCTGGAAGTTAAGCTGAAACCATCACCTAGTCTATTACATTTACTTATTTATTTATTTAACATTTGTTAACCAGGGGTGTCTGATTGAGCCGAAAAGGCCCTTTTTCAGCAGAGGCCCAGGGAGAAATGCTCCACACAGAAAAATAGTTACAGATACATTTAGATATTTAGACATGATCAGTACACACACAAATTACAATAGACATGTTTTACAGGGGTATGCAGCAAATCAACAGTTACAGTGGAGAGAAGAAACAAGAAAACATTAATTTAAAAATAAAGGTAATTAATAGATGTGTGGTGTACAGCTGAAATTTGGAATATAAGTAGAATACATACATAGTACACAGGTACAGTACATACACTGTACATTAGCCAGTGTTTGCGAGTAAGAGTGAAAACTGTTATCAAGTACTTTAGGCTTAGTATGTGTACCCTATCCACTTTCACTAGCCTGGGGAGCAGTCATTGCACTGTCAACTTTGCTTGAGATATTGCCTAATGAGGTTTTTAAAGGAGACTATGGACAATGTGTTTTGTATGCTACTGGGGACAGAGTCCCATTTTTTTAGCCACTGAACTACGATTACATAAACAGTGTAATGGGTTAAGGGCAGGAAAAAACAGCAGTGGTGATAAAGAATAATTCTGGAATGTCCCCCTTTGGATGTTTTTCACTGTGAAGAGGAGTTGACATTTATCATGATGCATCTATAAAGTAGTCTGTCACTCTTTCATATTCACTACAATGTAATTATTGGAGTATGTTTTTTTATATATGTAAGCATTCCATACTCCATAAATGTGTGATACTGTTGAGTGCTGTTCTGTAATCTATCATGCCAGTCTTATGACTTTGCATAAAAAAGATGGATGGTACTGAAGACTGTTATTTGGGGTATGAAACACTCACTGTATTTAGCTTATTTATATGGTTTCATCTGGTTTAATTTCTCCACATCTTTTGGTTTTCTAATACCATGATGGGAATGGACCCCATTCCTAATTCAGGGTATAATTAAAGTTCACGAAATTAGTACTGTTTCAATCTGGGATGTTAGCCAAAAGTGCTCTTTGCAACACCTGCAATGTGTGCAGAATACTCCTGCAATTCACAGGGAGGACGCTTAATGGGTTAAGGGCAAGACAAAACAATAGCTGTGAAAAAGAATCACCTTGGAATATTCCTATTTCAATTTTTATCCCTGGGATAATAATTTGCTCTTTGTTATGGCTTAATTTCAAAGCAGTTTACCACTGTTTCATGGTCAGTATAATAGAACTGATCAGTGTCAAATGTACCTTGTATATCTGTAAGCATTCCTTTATCCATGAATATGGGATGCTGTCAAATGCTGTTTTATAATTTATCCAACCCACACTTAAGATTCTTCCCCTTTTCACAATTCTCCATTACGGCTTTATTTAGTACCAAATGATCCTAATACCATAATGGCAATGGACCCCATTTCTAAGTCAAAGTATGATTAAAGTTTATGAAATTTGTATTGTTTCAATCTTTGATGTTAGCCAGAAGTGCTCTTCTCAACACCTGCAATGTGGCCAGTAATGACTCCTTCTGCAATTCATATGGAATTACATTTATCGGCAACATATTTAAGTAAGATTGTAAATTCTTTTTTAGAAGACTGACTCGTTGCTCCTACTACTACTGGAACTGCTATTCCTAGTTTTTATAGGTATGTGTAATTACTTATAATTTTAGTTTTACATCATATTTAGCATAATTTTGTTATTTTAGTCTTGCTATAGGTATATAAATCTTATGTCTATTGATATATTTTATAAGACATTTTCATAATATCTTTAAAATACACATTTATTCGGGATGCTAACTAAGCATAACTAATGAACTTGGGCCAAAGCTCTTTTTCAGTCATGGGGATCGATTGAATAATGATAAATAACTCTTATGCCCCTTAGCATTCATTAACTATTTTCAGTTTTTAACTTTCTGCTAGTTTTTTAGTTCTCTAGCTTCGGCTTTTATTTTGTTTTAACATTAATTATTTGATACATATTTTCTGTGAAAGAATGTTCAATGAGGTTAAAACATATTATATTTCATAATATTATAATGTTACATGGATTTTTCAGCTCCATGATTGATATGATAAACATTTAAAGTGATCTCCTTCCCAAATATGGGCATAACTTCCTGAAGAACTATCTATAGTAGTTTAATTATACTAATTATAGGCGTGATTTATGTTGTTTACTATTATATATCTATAAGATTTTAAATTACGAGAGTTATTTATATTTTGAATGTGTTTCATAACAGTATGTATGAGTTTTTACAACTGAACGTAAATTTAACAGTATTATTGTGATGAATTTGTCTTAATAGAGTATTAATTTATTTGTTAATTGATTGAATAATTGACAATGTTCTTTCACTATAAAGACAGTTGAAATCATTGTAAAACTTGTAACCTGATGAAGCGCATTTTGTTGTTTTTACTAATAAAAAGATCTAAAACTTTTCTCCTCGTGGTGGTTCTGAGCAATACTTAAGTTTTACTACTGGAACTGCCTGAGTATCCTTCTTCCACATTGCTGTCATTTCTGCCTGCAAATCCTGGTATTGTATGACTTTGTGTCTCTGTACATAAGACATTGGAGTCACTGCATGCAGCAGTTTCAGTTATTAATGCAACTTTTGTCTTCTTTTCATGGACTACTATATCTGGTTTTCTCGCATTTATTCTTTGAACTGTTTGTAATGGGTGATCCCATGTGACATAAACTTCATCATTTTCTGTAATACTTTGTGGCTCATGTTTCCAATGTTTTTCAACTAATTCAGTATTGTAATGCTTGCAGCGTTGTCGCCTCACAGTTAGACGTTGCCCGTTCGATTCTCAGTTAGAGCGTCTTCTGTGTGGCGATCTGTGTAAATGGGCGTTCCTTCGTTGAAGGTTGTGTGTTAGGCCCGGCAAGCCAGCACATAAAAATCTACTGTCAATCATTAGCAGACCGGAGTTCCGCTGTGGCGACCGCTAACCGGGAAAAGCCGAAAGACACAAACAAACAAATGCTTGTACAATCCCTAGTGCATCAGTCTTGCCACATTATTATGACTTTCAGTATACAGTCCTTCTGCCATTAGTATATCACAACCAGCAACAAGATGTGCAACTGTTTCCAATTCTGTTTTGCAAAAGTTACATTTGTCTCTTTCTAAAGCATCTTCAATGGACTTTGTAAACCAACATATATGTAGTCCACTACCTTGGGCCACCAATGTTAACCTTTCATCTTTTGGTTTAAATTCATCTCTCCTTAACCATTCTTGTGTTTGATCCTGATCAACATGAGGTTATTCCAAGAGTTTTCTAAACTTGCAACTATATTTATGCATTTTCCACATTTCTTGCCTTCTCATCTGATCCTTCACCTTATATTCTTTCTTATGTTTTTGGCACATTCAGATGCTGCCTAATTTACATCTATATCTGATTTGATTTGATTTCCATTCTCACTTTATACCAATATGTTGCTGCTAAACTAAGTGGGGAAGTCAGCTTAGACTTATTCTCCTGATGTTTCAAAACTCTCAGTATGTTTGGGTCTTGTGAGGTCAGCAGATATGTATGCAGTCCCATGATTGCAGATCTGTATATGTAATCAGTTTTGAGGAGGCCCATCCTTCCTTCAGAACGTGGAATATATAATCTTAGTATACACTGATTTTTTATAAATCATTTGATGAGCATGGAGCATCCTTCTGGTTTTCCTGTCCAATCGATCCAACACCTTTTGGGGTGAATCAATCACTCCAAAACTGTAAGTTAGGACAGGAAGAGCAAATTGATTTCTAGCTTGGACTTAGTTTCTAGATGTGAGCGTTGTTTTCAGTATTAATTTTAGTCTTCTAAAATATTCCTACTAAGTTTTATTCACTTTGCTCAAGTTTTATTGTTGATCCTTCATCAGTTCCCAAATATTTATACACTCCATCTTGCTCAAGGTCTTTTATATCACATTCTTGTCCCAAACCAATGTTTTCTTGGTGCTGCAGTTTTCCTGCTTTAAAGGTTGCTTTTGCACATTTATCAAGACAAATGACATTCTTATATCATCTGAAAATGTTTTGACCACTTGCAATATCGCTTGTAGTTCCTCCTCTGATGAACTATATAGTTTAAATCATCCTCAAAAAGAAGATAAGTCCTTACACTTTGTTGTTTTCTTGGAGCCAAATTATAGCCTTGACCTAATCTGTTAAGTAGACAGCTTAATGGGTTAAGGCCATGACAAATAGAGCAGTGGTGAAAGAGAGAGTCACTCTGGAATATTCCCCTTTGATTTTTTATCGCTGGAATAATAATTTGTCCTTTACCATGGCTTAACTGCAGAGTGGTTTGCCACTGTTTTATGGTTGTTGTAATATACTTGATCAGTGTAGGGTGCATCTTGTATGTTTGGAAGCAGTCTTTTATCCATGAATGTAGAATACTGTCAAATGCTTCTTTATAATCTATCCTCATGCCATGCTTAGATTCTTCCCCTTTTTAAAGTTCTCCATTGTGACTTTAACATCAAATGATCCATTGTTCCATATGACTTTCTGTTATTACCTTTTTGTTCTATTGATATGATTATCTTCTAAATGAATATAAACTTTGTCATCATCAATTCCAGTATAGTTTATATTTCGTCAGAAGGTAAGTTATTGGTCTATAGTTTTTAGGATAGCTTGCAGGTTTGCTCTTAAGTAGGAGTATTGTTTTTCATCTTGTTAACCAGGCTGGTGTCTGTTCAGGGTGTGCATATAAATAGTTCTTACTCAGGGCTTCATGTAAAGATGTTAATACTTTTAACCAGAAGTTAGGTACTGCATGTGGGCCTGGGGTTTTCCAATTATGAGCTTTTCTTAACTTTGTTTCAATATCTCTGATCATTACTTCATCCCATTTCATATATTGTTCATTTGAACTTTTTATTCTTTATTTTACTTCTTCTATCCATTTAGCATCTTTGTGATGTTCCACAGGATCTTTATAAATATTTCTCCAAAGTGTATCTATTTCTTCTTATTTTGGTGGTGTTTTGATTCCTTTTGCCTTGTTTCCCAGTTCTCTATAAAACTTTTTGGGTCATCAATAAATTGCTTTTTTTCTTCTTTTCCTTTATATGTATCTGCATATCTTCCATTTTTTTTCTGCCTGTGCTGATATTTTTACTTTATTATTTGTGATTGTGCATGATAGATGATTTGTTCTGATACCGTGCATTGCTTTTATCAAGTATATATTTCTGAGTGTTTTTATTGATTTGTTCCCAAATGTATACTTTTCTAGCAGTGACACTTCTCATCTTAACTGTTTTATACTTTTCTCTATTCGATACTTCCATGATGGCGTTTGATTTCTCCCCTTCTTTTCCCTCACTATCCTGTATTTTTGTGGTAAGACTATCTGTTATTAATTTAGCTGCACAGTAATATATCCTCTTCACTTCTGTTATATGGCATGATTTTCTGTGGACAGTCCTAATAACTGTGTCCATTTGTTTTATCAAACTTCTAACTTTTTGAGTTTATTGACTTTCTGTAATTTGTTACTTTCAGTGATCTTATTACGTCTGTCCATGTCTATTAAATAAAGCAACTCTTTTCTTAGGTCATTTTCCTCTACACTGAGGGCATATTCTTTGTTCTTCATTTCCTGTGGGCATTCCATAGGTAGTTGTATAGCATCTTCCTTTCTATTTGGTTTCATCTTGTGTCATCCATTGTTCTCTCATATGGGAACTCACTAGCCTATCACCCCACAACATTGGCTGCATCAGAGTTGCCACAGTTTCTTGTTCCTATCCTTGCTATGCAACTCCAACTGGACATATGCACTGGTTTCCTATGGAAGGTTCCAAAGTATTTCTCCATTACTAATCCTCTTTTCTACTTTGTTTTCTTATTTTTTTTGTATTGTAAAATTTTCCATGCTTGGATGCCTTTGCCTATATTTCTCTTCGAATATCTTTGGTGCTGCTCTTTTTGGTTTTAATTATTTTAGCTTTATCCTTTGCATAAATATTGCACAATATTAAATATCTTTCTTTCCCATGTCCATATTTCTTTTTCAGATGTCTCCTGTTTCTTCTTACTTTGGGAAATCATTGATCCATCATGCTGTGATGTAACCTGTGTTAAATTTTCTACTCCATCATGCCGTGATGTAACCTGTGTTAAATTTTCTACACTAAAGGATTTACTTCACAAGTGTTCCATAACTTCAATGTCTATTTTGTTAACTTCTACTTTACTAATCTTCTGTTGTGCATTCCCTCTTTGTGATCTTATTTTTTATTGCAAAATTTTCCACATCTGGATGGCTCTGCCTGTATTTCTCTTTGAATGTCTTTGGGGCTGCCTTTTTTGTGTTGATTAATTTGGCTTTCTCCTTTGCATAAATATTGCACCAGATCAGATCTCTTTTTCTTTCCCATGTCCATATTTCTTTTTTTTACCTTTCAAAAGTCTCTAGATTTTCTTCTTTATATTTTCATGCATCTTCAGTTGCTTCTTTTTCCAAAGGGACCAAGATTTCTTGATCTATATAATGTTTTTCATAAATCTGCTTCTGACAGTTTTTCTTGTGCAAGTATTTTTTTTCCTCTAATTTCACTCAATCTTTTTGTACAGCTTCTGTCTGGAAATTCTGGGCTTCTTCTATAATAGTAACAATACATAATTTCTTTCTTATCCTCAATAGTCCACTCTATCATCTTTATGGCTCTTCTTTGCTCTATCATGTATGTGATTTTTGTGCACTGTAACTTCCGTTTACAACAGGGGGGGCATCCTCCCCCTGGGCCTAGCCTAGCCCCATTATAGGAATGTTTCCATGCCTTGAGGATTCTACACTATCATTTTTTCTAGTCCTGGCACCAGTGCACCTCCCAGGATTGGATACTTTTTTTTTTATCCTGGGTCTTGTGCACCCAGCTATCTTTTTTTTAGTTTTTAACCTATTTCAGTCCATGATATATGCTATATAAATACAGTCTATATATCAGTGATCAGTGTTGCATTGGTGAAATTTTGTAAAAAGCTGGATTCACCTTATGAAGGTACTCACCAAGACTTGAGGATGAATTCAATTTCAGCAATACTACTCTCTTTTGCTTGCTGGCTTATCATCTCTCCATTCAGTCCCTTCTCTGCATGCGGGCCCTCTGTTTCTACTCCTTTAACTTCTCCATTACTAGTCTTCTTTTCTACTTTTCCTCTTTGTTTTCTTACTGCACCATGTGCTGCTCCCTGTGTGACAGCTCTGATGTCTTTTTAGATGAACCTTTAATCGAAAACACTTACTGCATTCAACACATTTATATGGTCTCTCTCCTGTGTGAATGGTTTGGTGCATCTGAAGGTGAGAGAGACGCGAGAAAGTTTTACTGCATTCAACACATTTATATGGTCTGTCTCCTGTGTGAATGGTTTGATGCACCTGAAGGTGAGAGAGACGTGAGAAACATTTACTGCATTCACGACAGTTATATGGGCGCTCTCCTGTATGACTTCTTCCATGGCGTCGCAGATCACTGAGGCGTGTGAAACTCTTACTACATTCAGCACATTTGTATGGTTTCTCTCCCGTGTGACAGCTCTGATGGGATTTTAGATTTGACTTATTTATAAAGCATTTACTGCATACAGCACACTGATACGGCTTCACACCTGTGTGAATAACATAATGGTAGTGAAGGCTATTGAGATGTTTGAAGCTCTTACTGCATTCAGCACATTTATATGGCTTCACACTTGTGTGAATGGTATAGTGCCGTTGAAGACTCCACAGCCTTGTGAAGCCCTTACTGCATTCTGTACATTTATATAGTTTCTTCTCTTTGTGCTCTCTCTGACCTGCATCACAGTCAGGGCTCTTGCTGTAGTCACATCCTGAGAGAGCCTCTGGCATACGAGTGAGATAAGACTTCTTACTGCCCTTCTCAGGCTGTACATACTGCTGTAGGCTCTCTGTAGGCTGAGGCAACATGGGTGTTCCATCTCCAGAGATGAGGGGCTTGCTGTTGTGTACTGACTGAAGCAGTGGTACAGGCGTGAGATCAGCCTTCTTACTGCATTTCACAGGCTGATCACACTGCTGCAAGTTATCTGGGTAAAGTAACTGGGGTGTTCTGTGTGATGGCTGATGACTGTAGCTCACACTGCATTCTGTATTTCTGGTACCTAAAAACATAGTATTTTAGTATTAGTATTAGTATATGGATATTTTAATCACAACATGTATGTATTCTGGCCATTTAAAATTGTTTACTTTGTATAATAATGTGATGTTCTGCTGTTGATTTTGCTCCAAAGTAAATCCATACAATTTTGACTCCTCATTTACAAGAATTTGCTCACTTTTAATAGCTGTAGTTGTCATGCATATATTCTGATCAGACATCCCAAATAAAGCACCAATACTGTATAGTGTGCAGTTATGAAAATAAAGATAACCATGAAACAGATTACGATTGCTAGCATCTATAGACTACAGAAGTCAAGTGAACTACTAGAATTCATATATTTCTCACACGAAACCCAGGAAGGAAAAATGATAAAAAAGTATTTATTTATTTACATTTATTGACTGGGAGTGTCTGACTGGACGTAGGTCCATTTTTAGCGGAGGCCCAGGGAGAAAAGATTACAGTTAAAATAAACAGACAGCACTTACATTGGATTACATAGAGATTAACAATTTGATTAACATAGCAATTAATTACAAACATATTTACAGATGAAAAACTTAGTACATCAGTAGACAACTAGAATCTTTATCTGCGAAGTATATAACAGACATTAACAAATGTTAAAATAAGAAGTTCCTGCTGTATAATAAGTAATAGGCTTATGAGCATCTGAGCTTGCTATAATCAAGGTAGTTAAGTGGGGTGGAAAGAAAGGTAGTGGTTGGATGGGGTGGGTGATATTAGAGTCGGAGTTGCAAGGGCATAGCCAGCATGTTTTTAGGTGCGCTTTTAGTAAAGTTTTGAAGTGGGTGCATGATGGTACAGAGGTAATTGTGGGTGGGAGGGAGTTCCATAATTTGGCTATGGCGCAAGAAAATAGTGTTTCACCAGCAGAGTTATTGGCTTTAGTGATCTGCAAGTGATTTTTGTTGCTGGACCTTAGTGGTCTAGTGGTGTGATAGGGTTGGAGTAGATTCTGGAGGGATGGGACATTTAGTGGATGGTTTATGGTTTGTGGGTGAGTGATAGTTGATACCATTGAAGGAGGTGAGGGAGTTCAAGCCAGCCCAGTTCAGCAAGTGAGAGACAGTGGTGACTACAGTAGGATGCCCCTGTGGCGAATTTGGCAATTTCTTTTCACATTTTACAACATTTGGTATGCAGATTTTAACCGCTGAAAGATAGTTCTGCTAAACTGACATCTAAACCAATGCAGGGATGATTAATAACAAAGTATATGGAAACTAAACAATCACTATGAAAAACTAATTGGAGTGATGCATTCAGTGGAAAGATGGGAGAAGGACTGAGGCAAATTTTGAAAAAAAAATGTTAGAATGGAAAAAAGTAAAAAAAAAAAAAAAAAAAAAAGAATAGCATTAGGACCTATGCGCATACAAGGCAGGGGGAACTATTTACATAGGAACAAAGTACTTAAAACGACATAGAAAAATATAAGAAATGGAAACAAGGCTGAAGTATAACTGAAACTGAATAAACAAACTGAAGAGACAAATTAAAAAACAGTGTGACAAAAGATCTGGAAAATATTGAAGAAAATTTATACAAAGATAATGGATGTAAGAGGAAACTACTTGATATATAACGTGGTAGGAGTAAAGATACAAAAATCGATACACTGTGCATATAGTCTAAATTTTATTCTGTACACAATAGATTGTAGGTGATTTACAAACTCTTCTGTAAAACAATTTGGCTCCACAAATGGGGAGATAAGTTGTCCTAGTAAAATCCAGGTAACTTCACATACCGAAATTAAATTAGATTATGTTGAAATACTACTTAGCAAACTGGATGAAGTAAAGCATATGAACAAGAAATTAGCAATACTGACCTAAGAACATTTTAACACAAACTTTTATACTGCCATTACATCTGCAGTTCACTAGTCATTTAAGTATGGGGACATTCCTCAAGGTTGGAGATGTGTACTTGTTAAATCTGTCTTTAAGAGGAGGCGAACAGGACAAACCCAGAGACATATAGACCCATAACTGCACTTTCTTGTTGTGGAAAAATAATGGAGAATGTTATTTTGATAAATTATTGTCAGAATTTGAAAGGTTATGACTTGAAACTATGTATCAGCATACATATGTTGAAAAAGAGCTACAAGTACCTGTAACATGATGTTCGATAACGAGAGCTATAACTACGTGTAACATGATATTCAATAAAAACAATGAGACTGACAAGTACCTGTAACATGATGTTCTATAATAACAACGAGAGCTATAAGTACCTGTAACATGATGTTCTATAATAACAATGAGAGGTATAAGTACCTGTAACATGACGTTCGACCATAACGATGTCAGCTATAAGTACCTGTAACATGATGTTACATAATAACAATGAGAGCTATAAGTACCTGTAACATGACGTTCGACAATAAAAATGAGAGCTATAAGTACCTGTAACATTATGTTCCATAACAATGAGAGCTATAAGTACCTGTAACATGATGTTCGACAATAACAATGAGAGCTATAAGTACCTGTAACATGATGTTCTATAATAACAATGAGAGCTATAAGTACCTGTAACATGATGTTCTATAATAACAATGAGAGCTATAAGTACCTGTAACATGATGTTCTATAATAACAGTGACAGCTATAAGTAACATGATGTTCCATAACAACGAGAGCTATAAGTACCTGTAACATGATGTTCCATAATAACAATAAGAGCTATAAGTACCTGTAACATGATGTTCCATAATAACAATGAAAGCTATAAGTACCTGTAACATGATGTTCCATAATAACAATGAGAGCTACAAGTACCTGTAACATGATGTTCCATAATAACAATGAGAGCTACAAGTACCTGTAACATGATGTTCCACAATAACAATGACAGCTATACGTACCTGTAACATGATGTTCTATAACAATGAGAGCTATAAGTACCTGTAACATGATGTTCCACAATAACAATGACAGCTTTAAGTACATGTAACATGATGTTCCATAATAACAATGAGAGCTATAAGTACCTGTAACATGATGTTCCACAATAACAATGACAGCTTTAAGTACATGTAACATGATGTTCCATAATAACAATGAGAGCTATAAGCACCTGTAACATGATGTTCTATAATAACAATGAGAGCTTTAACTACATGTAACATGATGTTCCATAATAACAATGAGAGCTATACATACCTGTAACATGATGTTACATAATAACAATGACAGCTATAAGTACCAGTAACATGATGGTTGACAAAAACAACGAGAGCTATAAGTACGTCTAACATGATATTTCATAAAAATGAAAGCTAAAAGCACATGTAATAGGATGTTTGACAATGAGAGCTATAAGTAACTGTAACACAATGTTCCATAATAATGAGAGCTATAAGTACCTCTAACATGATGTTCCATAATAACAATGAGTGCTGTAACTACCTGTAACATGATGTTTGACAAAAACAATGAGATAAGTACCTGTAACACGATGTTCTATAACAATGAGAGCTATAAGTACCTGTAACAGGATGTTCAACCATAACAATGAGAGCTATAAGCATCTGTAGCATGATGTTCCTTAATAACGAGAGCTATAAGTACCTGTAACAGGATGTTCGACAAAAACAATGAGAAATATAAGTACCTGTAACACGATGTTCTATAACAATGAGAGCTATAAGTACCTGTAACAGGATGTTCCATAATAACAATGACAGCTATAAGTACCTGTAACATGATGGTTGACAATAACAATGAGAGCTATAAGTACCTGTAACATGATGTTCCATAATAACAATGAGAGCTATAAGTACCTGTAACATGATGTTCCATAATAACAATGGGAGCTATAAGTACCTGTAACCTGATGCTCAACCATAACTGCTGGGAGTTAGTGCAGAATGGCACAAAATACACTGAACCGACCGATATTGCCAACATCCTGGCAGACAGGTTCAGCGCAAACTTCACCCCCCTCTCACCCCTAAAAGGGCCCATAACCATACCAGAAGAATGTAGAGCTCCTGAAATCACAGACACTCAGTTTAAAACAGCCTTCTCCAAAGCCAAAAACACAGAATCAATGTGACCAGACGGTGTCCCAGGCTGCATCCCACACAAGCTCAAAGACGAACTAACCCCTCACCTAAACACACTGTTCAAACTCAGCCTCTCCACAGGTTATGTACCCATAGAGTGGCACACAGCAATGGTTATTCCACTCCACAAAGGTGGAACCACAACAGACCCTGGGAACTATCGCGCTATAAGCCTGACTAGCTTGGTCTGCAAGACTATGGAGCACATCATCATGGAACTCATTAACAGAGACATTGGGAACCTCCAAATATTGGACCCTACCCAGTTTGGCTTTGGTAAGGGCAGATCCTGCCTCCTAAACCTGGTGGACTTCTTTGAGACAGTTACCAAGGCTATAGACAAGGGAAAGGTGGTACACACAGCCTACCTAGACCTCACAAAGGCCTTTGACACCATTCCCCATTCTGGTATTATAGATAAGCTCACCAGCCTGAACATAAACTTCTACATCACAAAATGGGTTGTCAACTGGCTCACGGACAGAACCCACATGGTAAGAGTTCCAGAAGCTAGGTCTGACTCTAAACCGGTTACAAGTGGCGCTCCCCAGGGCTCAGTCCTAGGACCCCTCCTGTTCGGCATATACTTCTCAGAGGTACAGGCAAGTACAGGAGGACTATGGCTGACCAAGTTCTCAGATGACTGCAAACTATGGGCTATAATTAACTCTCCTGCTGACACAGACATCCTCCAAAAGGGTCTCACTGAGATGGATACCTGGTGTCAAAATCATGGCCTCAAGCTAAAAGCAAAAAAAGTGCATAGTCATCCCCTTTGGAAAAAAACAAAGTACCCACAAACTACCACATAGGTAGTAGTCCCCTAAATATGGAAGATGTAATAAGGGATCTGGGGACCCAAGTAGATAGTAAACTCTCCTTTGATAATCACATTGTCAAAGTGGTTAGAAAATCCTTCTACATGGCCCACCTTATCATAAAAGGGTTCGCAGCCAGATCAAAAGAGGTCATTGTGCCCCTCTACTCATCGCTCATCAGACCCATCATAGAGTACAATTCCCCATTTGGGATGCATCTTACGAGACACCTGCAACAGCTGGAAAGACCACAGAAGTACCTCACTAAGAGGATCACTGGCCTCAAACAGATGCCCTATGCAGCTTGACTGAAGAAACTCCAGCTGTACTCTGCCGCATACCACCTACTCAGAGGTGATCTGTGCCTGACATACAAGGCCATGTCCAACCCAGAACTGATGGATATGCTCCACCTAAAGAAAAGCTTATCCTCTTGAGCCACATGCTCTAGAGATCTAAACCTCACCACAACAATAAATAGGACATGCTGGAGGGATAGATTCCTGTCCCAGAGACTTCCCATACTTTGGAACAAGATTCCAATCTATATTAGGCAGAGCTCCTCACTAACACTCTTCAAGAGAAACCTTGACGAGTGGATCGGAAACAGAAAGTTTACCCTGGGGATCCCTTCAGTGGCTCTGCTGGACAGAGGCACAGGAAACTAATCTAAGGGGGCGGCGAAAGGCAACACATTCTGTAGAGGCTTAGAAATACCTTTGGGCAGATAGCCTAGTACCTACCTATGAACCTATAATGACGACAGCTATAAGTACCTGTAACATGACGTTCTATAATAACAATGAGAGCTATAAGTACCTGTAACATGATGTTCGACAATAACAATGACAGCTATAAGTACCTGTAACATGATGTTCCATAATAACAATGAGAGCTATAAGTACCTGTAACATGATGTCCCATAATAACAATAAGAACTATAAGTACCTGTAACACGATGTTTCATAATAAAAAATGAGAACTATAAGTACCTATAACATGATGTTCAACTATAAGTACCTGTAACATGATCTTCAACCATAACGATGAGAGCTATAAGTACCTGTAACATGATGTTCGACCATAACGATGAGAGCTATAAGTACCTGTAACATGATGTTTGACCATAACAATGAGAGCTGTAAGAACCTGTAACATGATTTTCGACCATATTGATGAAAGCTATAAGTACCTGTAACATGATGTTCGACCATAACAATGAGAGCTATAAGTACCTGTAACATGATGTTCCATAGTAACAATGAGAGCTATAAGTAGTAACAGGATGTTCGACAAGAATAATGAAAGCTATATGTACCCGTAACACGATGTTCCATAATAACAATGAGAGCTATAAGTATCTGTAACATGATGTTCCATAACAATGAGGGCTACAAGTACCTGTAATATGATGTTCCATAATAATAATGAGAGCTATAAGTACCTGTAACATGATGTTCCGTAATAATAATGAGAGCTATAAGTGTCTGTAACATGATGTTCCATAATAACAATGAGAGCTATAAGTACGTGTAAGATGATGTTCAACAATAACAATGAGAGCTATAAGTACCTGTAACATGATGTTCAGCAATAACAATGAAAGCTATAAGTACCTGTAACATGATGTTCGACAATAACAAATGAGAGGTATAAGTACCTGTAACATGATGTTCCATAATAACAATGAGAGCTATAAGTACCTGTAACATGATGTTCGACAATGACAGCTATTAGTGCCTGTAACATGATGTTTGACAATAACAAATGAGAGGTATAAGTACCTGTAACATGATGTTCTATAATAACAATGAGAGGTATAAGTACCTGTAACATGATGTTCCATAACAACAAGAGCTATAAGTACCTGTAACATGATGTTTCATAATAACAATGAGAGCTATAAGTACCTGTAACATGATGTTCCATAACAACGAGAGCTATAAGTACCTGTAACATGATGTTACATAATAACAATGAGAGCTGTAAGTACCTGTAACATGATGTTCCATTATAACAATGAGAGCGATAAGTACCTGTAACATGATGTTCCATAATAACAATGAGAGCTGTAAGTACCTGTAACATGATGTTCCATAATAACAATGAGAGCTGTAAGTACCTGTAACATGATGTTCCATAATAACAATGAGAGCGATAAGTACCTGTAACATGATGTTCCATAATAACAATGAGAACTATAAGTACCTGTCACATGATGTTCCATTATAACAATGAGAGCTGTAAGTACCTGTAACATGATGTTCCATAATAACAATCAGAGCTGTAAGTACCTGTAACATGATGTTCCATAATAACAATGAGAGCGATAAGTACCTGTAACATGATGTTCCATAATAACAATGAGAACTATAAGTACCTGTCACATGATGTTCCATTATAACAATGAGAGCTGTAAGTACCTGTAACATGATGTTCCATAATAACAATCAGAGCTGTAAGTACCTGTAACATGATGTTCCATAATAACAATGAGAGCGATAAGTACCTGTAACATGATGTTCCATAATAACAATGAGAGCTATAAGTACCTGTAACATGATGTTCCATAACAACGAGAGCTATAAGTACCTGTAACATGATGTTTGACAACAATGAGAGCTATAAGTACCTGTAAAATGATGTTTCATAATAACAATGAGAGCTATAAGTACCTGTAACATGATGTTCCATAACAACAAGAGCTATAAGTACCTGTAACATGATGTTCCATAATAACAATGAGAGCTATAAGTACCTGTAACATGATGTTCCATAATAACAATGAGAGCTATAAGTACCTGTAACATGATGTTTCATAATAACAATGAGAGCTATAAGTACCTGTAACATGATGTTCCATAACAACGAGAGCTATAAGTACCTGTAACATGATGTTCCATAATAACAATGAGAGCTATAAGTACCTGTAACATGATGTTCCATAACTACGAGAGCTATAAGTACCTGTAACATGATGTTACATAATAACAATGAGAGCTGTAAGTACCTGTAACATGATGTTCCATTATAACAATGAGAGCGATAAGTACCTGTAACATGATGTTCCATAATAACAATGAGAGCTGTAAGTACCTGTAACATGATGTTCCATAATAACAATGAGAGCTATAAGTACCTGTAACATGATGTTCCATAATAACAATGAGAGCTACAAGTACCTGTAACATGATGTTCCACAATAACAATGAGAGCTATAAGTACCTGTAACATGACGTTCCATTATAACAATGAGAGCTGTAAGTACCTGTAACATGATGTTCTATAACAATGAGAGCTATAAGTACCTGTAACATGATGT